>NW_027272724.1:100000-244891 GCF_040938485.1 Diadema antillarum
AAAGCAAACAAAAAAACAGTTCCTAGTGGATTTTGCCGTATTTTTCAATTATTCATCATTTTCCGGTGAAAACGCTACGGTGAAAACGCTAATGCCACGCCACTGTCGCTTTATTTCCATCCAACAATAAAAGATAATGCAGAAACAATGTACCGGTATACTACAATACATTATAATAAATAATATTGTACATGAGCAGAGTGATTTTTGTTTAAAACTGATGTATTTGTTGAAAGGGTAGTGTAAAAACAGTATAGATAATCCCTTTTATTAGGAACTTTAGATATGATAACGGTACATTTTTTTTAGCAGTGTTTACCAGAATATTGTTGTTAATCAGGCAAAAAACAAAACAAAACACACACACACACATACACACACATGGAGACAATTGTCACATAATGTCAAGACGCAATATTGTAGCAGAAATCAAGAACACATTGACAGGACAATAAAGGTCAAAGAGACAAAAGAAGGGGGTGAGAAGAAAGAAAGAAAAGAGAGATCTGATGCCACGCAACTCCATTACCAGCTGGAAGTACGAATGGAAGTCGTCCCGGAGATCAAGGTGAGTTATTACATTTCACTGTGCTTCTGTTTTAATATAACACTATAATTACATGATGTTTTCAGAAAACAGTACAGCTAATTTGAGAACCTCACTTGCTGTATTAAAAGTGAATAACAATCAATTTTTAACCTAGTTCAGACTTCCCAAAGATTGGATAAGTGAAGTGATATTAAACATCCATTATGATATGGATTTTTGCGACTAATTTCATTCTTTTGTCTTTCAATTCTTATTAGAAATTTCAAATTTGTCACTTTCGAATCCACGAGGAATTGCGTTTTTGTTTGTTTTTTAGATAAAGGGATATACACTGTATTATAGGCTTTGGATATTCCCTTCGCTGTCTTGAATAAAGACTAAACGCACCGCGTTTAGCTCTGGACAGCATCACCCTTTGGATATTCCCTTCGCCGCCTTGAATAAGTACTAAGCGCACCGCGTTTACAACAGAACACCTGTGGACATACATTATACCATGAGCTCCATGGACATACAGAAGACCGTGCTCTTGTTTCTATAGCGGTTAGCCTCGATTCAGAAGTATAGGGATATAAAAATGAGATCAAATTGGTTAAAAATTCATTTATTAGGACTAAGCTACTCATATGGAAATGCTATCATAGCTTGATAAGCATATCTATGCCCAACAAACAAAATGACACCAAAAAGGTACTGCCACCTGAGATGGTACCAATAACCAATTTTTCGCCTCTTGGCCCATGGACTATAGGATCGAAAGCTCAGGCCCATTTTGACTCCATTATATATTTAGTTAGACTAAAATATTGTTTTTAAAAAAAGAGAATGCGAAGAACATCCCAATAAATGAGGCCACACACCAATATTGCAAATTCTAAGAAGACACTTGGGTATTTTCCACAGCTTTGACTACCTAAGAAATATTGGACTGTGTTTAACACTTGTTAGTATGAGAGGGTATTGAGAGATTGCACTCGTGTTTGTGTGATTACATTAAAGATTTCATATGGTAATAGAAATGAAGACATTGTTTTCACATAGCACTGTTACATCATAAACATATCATGGTATACAATCTCTGTTTTTTTAACTACAGGCCAATAGCATAACAACATTAATGAGATTGTACAAGAAATTTAACTTTAAAACAATTCAAGCACTCAGATCTACACTTTGCAAGCCACATATTAAATCTATAAATGAGGAATACTTGCTATAAAAAAAAAACATTTAAAAAAACTGAGTTATGTAACTGAGTGAATATATACACCTGTATGCATAACCAGTTAGCAGTTCTCAATGGTTATTTCAGGTACATTATTGATACTGGAACCAGAGACAATAAGAAAAGATAAAGACTTTACGAGGTTCCGGGACTTCCAGTCAACCTGAGCTGGAAATCTACACTGAGATGTTCGTTTAGACATGGACACCTTCAACCTATGCCTTCCAGTCAACAAACATACATTATCAACCAATGCTGAGGTTTACCACACTGCCTTTTAACTATTTACACTCACCATTAGAAGTTTCAGCCGTTGTCAGATTTCTTCCATCAGCCGGCCCATCCCCAGCCATATTACTTGCACTCACAAAAACTCTATACAGAGTGGACGCCTGAAGGGTAGAGTCCACCACTGTGTCCTGCTGCTTGGACGCTACAACTGACCGAACCACGGAAGGCTGACCAATAAAGTTTTGTACAGTTATTGAGTATCCTGTGATAGGGCCATTAGGAAAGGGAGGAGGCTCCCATGATACAGAGATAGCTGAGGGACTGGAGCTCGTCAGACTTGTGATTGTCGGTGATGTAGAGGGCGCTGCATCATGAACAATGGAAAAGAGAAAACACAGATACAATGTAGCTACCACAAATCGCAATTTCCGTATCTGTGATTGCTGCCACATGACGCTTCAGAGCTGCAGAATAACAGAATACACCTTCACATTAAAGGAAATATAAAAAAAACATTTAACTCTTTATGTGCCACGTTCGCACGTCCGACTCAGTCGACGGCGTGCCAACTTCGCATATTCTGCTCAACAAACAAAGCCGCCAAAACCGATCGATAAATCACTAATCACTGCTAATCCCGCAGCACAATGAAAGCGTTTCTCGTGCCTTTGTTCCTCTGATATACGGCTTGAATTATATGTGGTGATTGACTATCAAGCGGTGTTCCCAACTAGATTTTCTTATACATTCTAAGTTTCTGTCACGGTTTTATGTGCAAAAGTCATGTCTTTACAGTAATGTAGCAACTGGTAATTAAAAAGAAAAATTGAAAATAGATTCGTCATACAATTTATATCGAAACAAAGCTTGGCATTCCTCTCTAACTTAGCCTACTATTATGCCCGTCTTAACAGAAATTTGTACAAGTTATACAAATTGGAAAAACAGAATTCTTTCTAAAAGCATGACCACCTTCGTGTCTCAGAATAATGTGGCACACAGGGGGTTTCCACCATGGCACATAAAGAGTTAATAGAGGAAAATACCGTTTGAGTTTTTTCAGGTCAACAAATT
Source organism: Diadema antillarum (assembly GCF_040938485.1). NCBI lineage: Eukaryota > Metazoa > Echinodermata > Echinoidea > Diadematoida > Diadematidae > Diadema > Diadema antillarum. The sequence continues at coordinate 103,081 of NW_027272724.1, forward strand.
GGCACATAATGTCAATCTCATGTTCATTCTCAATGTGAAAAAATGCAACTACCTTTTCAGTTGAATCAGGTGGTGGAATATACACTGTATGTGTCTTGAATTATCATATGGGCAATTCCACGGTAACTAGGACACAGGTGCCAAAAATTCAAAATGATATTTGTTTCAAACACCATACATTTTCAGACAGTACTTGAGTTGAAGTTTTAAGAATCATTATGTTTTTCAATAAAAGTGGCCATTTTGATTTTCAAAATGGCTGCCAAAATATGCCTATAACTCAATGGTGAAAAGAGTGGATTGTGGCATAACTTACTCTCTGTATATCCACTTTATTAGTACTCTAAACAACAATCTTTTATATGTATGCAGTTACCAGAGAAGTCTTTTACCACACGATAGAAAAAAAAGCTGGTTGCTTTAAAGAATTTGATAAAAACTTTTAATTACTTTGACAATGATGGATGTAACGTCAGTTACCAAAAACAAGGAATTTTTAACTTTATTCATCAAAGAAAGTGAGCTTTATGATGTAACTTGGGATTTCTAATGTATGCCCATATGCCTTCATTTCAATACCAGAAATAAGGATACTTGGCATACTGGAGAGTCAAACTGATCACTACAAAATGTGTAACGTCAGTTACCGAAACGTCATACACGAGTATGTAACGTCAGTTACCATGACAGTAATTATAACTGAGGCAAATTTTTTGACTTTTGGCCATTTCAATACATCTGGGAAGTCAACTTACAACAAAGAGCAGCAATCCCTTTCATAGGGAATGATGTCATTACCATGGCATGTCCATGGATATATTTTTTTCATTTTATTTTATTTCTAAATTTATTTATTCACTCATTTACCATGATTATCTTTTTATTTCTGGGGGGGGGGGGGGGAGGGGGCTTGAGCTGTCAATTTTTGATTCAGCACAAGTGTAAGGCTAAATCATCTGGAAGTTTAGTTTGCCACATGCAGTATATACACTCAAACATTCCCAGTCCTACGGGATGATAAAGCTACCAAAGTTTGTAGGCGTAATCAGTGACATGATTGTTTGTTTTTTATAGAAAAGGTGGTTAACATGCAAACTTGTGCACAGCTTTATACCAACAGTTACAATCTTCACCAATGTTAGCTTTTGCCAGCATTTTTCTTTTTTTTCTGGAAACTTAATAGTCAAGTTTCCACCTCAAGGCAAATGCACAAACAGATATTTCTTCTCTTGCACTTAAATATGTGGTGTAGTTAACATGGTGCATCTTGTATTATGGTACGTTAAAGGCATGTGCTCATTACTGTTTGAAACTTAACACTGATGTTGCTCAAAGTGAGAGGGGATTCTAGGGTTTAAAAAAATTGTTCATACAGTGTGTATTTGTTGATTACTTTATTCTATTCATGCAGGGACATTATACAATACATGATAATTCTGAACAGGAAGATTTTTTTTAAATCTTAGAATTCTTTCGTTGCAAAGTCCGATTTCTTGGTATCTGGAATGTATTTGTAAGCCGTGATGTATCAGTGCAAAGGAAAAGAAAAACAGTAGAATTACTTCAAGCAAGGAATAAACCAATAATGCTCTTTTGACCAAAAAAGCATTTATTTTTCTTCTTCACAGAGAAATATTAAAAGTGCTACACTTTTCATTTAAATCAATTGATGATGGAGACCTTTTTTTTATTTGTGGCCCTAACAATGCCTTGAAGGAGAAGGAGTAAAATAAAGAAAAGAAGAAGAAATATATCACAAATAGATTTCATACATATTTATGCATATTTATGAGTTGATAAGTGTGTTTTCCCCATGACCTGAAATATATTTTGATATTTTTTTTTCAAGCACAAAAATATCCATGTTTTGTGTAGTACGGTACTGCATGGTATTATGGGTGGAGCACTCTAGATATAGAAACTTTCCTGTTCATTAAATAAAACAAACAAACAAACAAACAACCCTTTTATAGTCATGTCAATATACATGTATTTATACTTGGAACTGCTTAATCTATTAATGGCTCTGTGTAATCATAAATGTTGAATTAGAATTCAATCTTCAGACAAATGTCGAGAAATATCCTCTTGTGCATTTACTTTATTTTTGCCCAACTGTGCTATGCCATGGTGGGGGGGGGGGGGGGGGGGGGGGGGGAGGGGGTTGCCCCCAAGGGCCCAACCTATTTGTGTCTTTAGATTTTGTTTTAATTTGTTGCTAAGTAGTTGCCTGGGATTGTTACTGGTATATTGCAGCAGTATAATAACCTGTTAAATAAATCAGTTCTCTGTAAACCCCATGGCAAAGTATGTGTAACGTCAGTTACGTAACGTCAGTTACTGACATGTTTACCTTTAAGTTTTCATAGAACACAAAGAAAATGGACTAATGTTTCATTTCATTTGTGTATTCATGACTGATGAACCAAGGTATGACTCCATATCAAACAAATCATTCTGAATGGTCACAATTATGAAAAATCACAAAGCTATTCCCAATCATGATTTTGCATGTGTAAACCCTATGGCAAATGTAAGCGTAACGTCAGTTACGTAACGTCAGTTACCGTCATGCCTTCACTGAAACTGGCATGGTGCTAAAAGGAGACAACTAAAGTGCACATTATTTTGCACACCTGTTCCTGAGAACCTAAGTGTATTGCCATATTAAACACATAAAGGTTAAAAGTCAGGGACATGAGATATTTCCATTTAAATCCACACCATAATTTCCCATGTCCTTTTTCCGTAACGTCAGTTACCGACACATTTTCACTTGCTATGTGATAAGAAATGCAGTTTGAGAGAAAAACTTTCCACCTATTTCTTCATTCTCATGAACTTATTCATCAATGCCAATTGCAAGCCCCAGGTGCTTTCATTCACAAAACTACAAGGTAAACAATTTCTTGAAAATCCTTACGCGTAACGTCAGTTACCGTGGAATTGCCCATATGCTTTTAAGTTCTAGTCTCACCTCCAGACTCCTCAGTTCTGACATCTCTTGACTGGTTCGAGATGAGGGTATGTCTCGGAGTGATGACCCAAACCACTCTGAACTGATAGAGGGCATAGGGTATCAAATCCTCCACATCTAGTCTTGACTCACTAATCGGCTGAAGATAGAATGTGACAGTGATGAATAGATATTATAGCATGAAGGCATAACTATTCAACCAAGAATACTGCAATCAACATTTACATGTTGTTGTTGTTGCTGTCATTACATCATATGTATATAATGCTGTATTTTACCTCAATATTATACTTTTTTTTTCCAGATTGATGCACTTAGGAACATAAGTATTAAGCATTTTATAAACGTTATTCATTATCATTATCATTGTCATTACTCTTGCATGCCCTATATACCCTACACACTACGGTTTGAATACAGGCTGGTCTGGACTGAGATACCAATGTGCAGTGTAGCTACATATTAGTACTTCGTGTGCAGTTTATTTCACACTGAAGTCAACAACCAAGCACCCATTATTAAAGTGTTCATCAGGGCCGGCGGAGCGTTTTCAAAAGGGGGGGGGGGGGGCTACTTCTGGGTTTGATGCGCTAACAAGCAAAAAAAAAAAAGAAAAAAAGGGTCCTCAGTTCATCTCTTCCCTTCCACTTCCAGGTTTCTTCGGCCGACAAGCAAAAAAAAAAAAAAAAGGTCTTCAGCAGAACCCGCAATCACACTTCAAGATCTGTATCTATTTCTTTTTAGTGCCACTTACGTACTTCCGGGTTATGGTGCAGAAAAAGTATTAGACCCCATGCCCCACCCCCCCCCCCCCCTCCAAACTCTCATGAATAATTTTTATGAGTGGATAAACTGTACAAAACACCAGGTTACATCAAAGAGCGTGTGTCCCGGCAAAATGTTTTAAATAATGCCTCTGACACTCTTGTGCGAATGCAAAAACAAGTTGGACAATCTGAGACAGGAGAATGTAGGTCTGCTCTTTTTTTAGACTTGACCACATAATTCACATAAAAGTAAACAATAACAAAAAAAAGACAAAGAAAAAAAAATTGTCTTCTTGAAGCAAAATCAATACATAATATTCTCACTACTGCATTGTGGGGAAAGTCAAGGGAAAGATCACTCTCATGTTTCATAACAACCACATCAGTGTGACTTCCACGGAATTCCAGAAATAAGTCTTAGAGTGAAATAGATATCTTCCAAAAACTCTTCTTTACACAATGCCATTTATTTTCGATGACTGTTGGAAAACAAGAACAGAATCTTAATAACTACTGGTGATTAAGTTATTGTTCATGGCAACTTGCCTACATGATGTTTAACAGAAATACATATGAAGAACAGCCCAAACAGTTTTTGACTAGAATGATGATAAATCATTCTTATACTCTGAAAGTTTTTCAGGAACACGTTGAGATGTAACAAACCTCTGATGATCCATAATAATTCCATACTGTATTAGCACCCTCTGCATAGCGCCACTCAATCAGGTAAGTGATGGCTGAGTTGACTGCTGCTGTCCAAGAAAGTGTCAGAGTGGTTGCCTCTATGTCACTGATTTCAGGGGTGGAGGGTTCCCCTACTTCAGCTGAAATGAGTCAAGTCAACATTCCTTGTCTGAACTCAAACCTCAAGACAATTTGTGCAGTATACAGATGGTGACTACTACCTCTTTAAAACATTTGATATGAATGAGTCACTTTTCACATAGTTATGTGATTACCTCCGCCAAGGGAGGAGGTTATGTTTTCGTTACCGTTGCTTTGTGTGTGTGTTCGTTAGTTAGTTTGTCTGTGTGCAAAATAACTCAAAAAGTAGTTAACGGATTGGGATGAAACTTGCAGGAAAGGTTGAGAATGACACAAGTACCAAACGATTAACTTTTGGTAGTGATCCGAGAATTTTGGGGGAATTTATGAAGGATTTTTGATATTTTGGCAGGTAGGGTCAATGAACTTGGGAGTTCAGGCTGCGCGTATTTGAGGTTTGTATGCGCGCACTAACGTGCGTGCTCTAGTTTCTGCTAGGGCGAGGCGCGCCGTGCAGCTGAGGGTTTATGACGTAACAATTAAAGGCTTCTATATTGGGAAATCGGGCGACTTTCAGCACACTACTACTAAGTATAAACACTTTCAGCATGCTATAAGTGCGTAGGCCTATGGGTGGAAATCACTGATATCTCTATGGAAGAACAAGATCAGTGATGGAAATGAGCTGCATGCTTGGCGGAGGTCTGCGCTCTCAGAGTGCTTCTCTAGTTTCTAGAATGCAATTAATGCAACATTATCACTTCGGCAAGCAGAGCATATTAATGTAAATACACATACATGTAATATGCAGTCTTTCCTTGTAAGAGGCATCAAAAGAAATGTGATATTCCATAACACAGAATCATTCCAATCTAATTTCAAGTAAAGTTTCAAATTCAGTTCCTCTATTAGTATTCCCTTAACATAAGAGAAAGATAACATGTGGGATGTCTCTTGTCAATGGTAGCAACATACTTTGAAGTAAGGATTTTAAACTTTTTACTCACAGTAGTATCACGCCATCATCTGAGAGTATGAGGTAACATTATGCATTCATACAGCAATTGAATGGTACTGTAAAAATGAATCTGGAATTGATATCTTATTGTACACCCGCACTACACTATGCCAATTGATGTACACCAGTACCACACCATACAATGTACTTCCACGGTCAAAGTGTAATCTCACTGAGATGTGATTATGACAGCTTCAAAAATTCAATGTAAATTTCTAGACCTCTACAGTCCATGTGCTATTTTGGGATTTCAGGTACAGAAGAGCTGATTTTTTAAATTTGTTTAAAGAACTATTGATGAGCAAGTGTTGCTCACAAACCATCAATTCAACAGCATGTCAAATTTGACCAGGAAACACTACAAATTTTAACACCACTTTAGTAAGTAAATTCAGAGAAACTCACCTTCTATAATTGATGCATACTCATCTTCAGCAAACAGGCAGCCAAGTTCACAATATTGCACCTTGTATACACACACATAAAAACATGTTTATCAGCAAAATGATTACAGAAAACCAAAACCCAAATATAGATTTGGATTGAGTGAAAGAGGCATTTAGAAGAATACATGTATTAGATTTAAAGTTTGAGGAAAATCGGACAGTTGATTCAAAAGTTATGAATTGTTAAAGTTTCTGTGTTGTCACTGCTGGATGAGGAGACTATTACAGTTCTTGACATCATTGCAGACAACAACACAAAGAAAACATATTGAAAATCCCAAAATAATTTAATTTTTTCATGGAAAGTACGCATTTCATTGGCATGCTACTGACACATGTTAAGGGTAATATCATTCCCTGTGCTTTTTGAAAGAAATAAGCAAAGTGCTCTTTTATAATGTTAGAAAAGTGAAAATATGTTGAATTTTCATCATGTATTCTATAGATTGTTGTCCATTACAACATATTGAACTGTATTTAGTCTCCTTGTCCAGCGATGACAGTACCAAAACTTAAACAATTCATAACTTTTGAATGGAATGTCCAGTTTCCTCAAACTTTCACTGATGAGTTGAACTAATATTGCAGCTTTCACTCAATCCACATTTACATTTCGGTTTTGGTTTCCTTTAATTCACTTCCTGTCTGAAGTTTGATACACAATACAAAAACTTTGATAAATGTGGTATTCACTAATGAAAGTGTACTTCTCAGACAGCCAATGGCATTCTTGGTTTCCACAGTCCACAGTACAGAACAGATTATTGCTTTAGTGTCATGGTGTGGAAAGACAATGTGAGGCTGGTCCACATGAAAGGACTGTCCAGAGACAATACTACAATCTCCAAGTCATCTCAAACTTATCTCAAGTTCATGTGTCAAGAGATCGTGAGCAGTCTTGAGTAATTGGTTACAACCATCGATCATGGCATGACCTTTGTCTTCAAGGGGTCAAAGTGTATGTCACCCCACACTATGAAAACATTTAATGAAATCACATTGCAGCCATTTTTCTGATTATGGTATTTTTACATCTTTAGATCCTTAGCTTGCTGGTTTATTGTCAAAAACTATCTCTTTAAAATTAATCACAAATTTCACAATATTTTTTCTTCGACAGGCAGTAGTTCACATCAAACCTTTTGATTTGCTAACTGTCAGATTTCCCATTTCTCAATAGAATCAGTCCAACTCATTTAACAATTGTCTTGGATTTGATAACTTCAGTTTCACTAGAATAATGCCATGATGGGTTGGATATATAAACAGCAGACATGCAAAGTACAGTCTTTACTACCATATTTTGAATTGAGCTCTCACTTTGTCTCATGTTACCCTCATGCCATTTAAAACTTTCTGAAAATTTGGAAGAATATCTATGGACTGGGCATGATGGCTTCCAAACAGTAGATAGAATTGAAACATCGAGATAGTTAGGGAATACTTACTCTTTGAGATTCTCCAAAGTATGTGACATTCTGGAAAGAAATACAAATGAAAACATTTTGTACAATCTTCAACTCTTTGGGAGACAGAAACATTCAAAAGTAATTTTGAGTCTGAAATGATTTATAATACAAATGATTTTGCCAAATAAATGCAAGAGGATAACTGTTTTTAAGCTATGTTCACATTTTCCAGACAAAATTTGCTTGATGATAAAGAAAGCTACATGTATACATAATTCATCTTGTGGGTTTGATAATCATTTTACTCACACAAAAGTATGTACCTGGTATTCTTTAGGTGAAAATGGTCTCAGTCATGTGCATATACAAGAAGCTACTAATTTAGACCTGAGTTGCCCAATTATTGATAACAAAATAAATCCCAAGTGCTGATATTCTGTTATACATAATAATTACTCATGTGACAGTCATTTTTTGTTTTACAGGTGTTACAAGTGACAATGAAATTCTGCAAAATCTTACTTGCAGCTCTCTACACCATTTGGTGTTCAGGAAGCCTGATGACTTCTAGATTATTAATTTTCCCCCTTTTTTTGTAAGATTGTTGAAAGGTTTGTTTGTTTGTTGTTGTTGTTTTTCATCCAAAATTAGCATTGTCAGTCAGTGCCTGATGATATGGAACTTACAATGTATTTTGCCCTTAGTATACACATGGATGCACAATGGCAGCATTAAGTGAATATCAGGAGGGTGCTATATTGGTTGCATTATATGAACATCAGGAGGGTCCTATGTTGGTTACAAGACTTTCTCTCATGATAACTGAAACTCTTCATCTTCCATTGAATCTTACTGGAATATCATCTGCCTGTTTCATTACATTCGTGTAATACTCACACACTCTGTGTAGCATGCTTCAAGTGTTGAATTGTCCCAGGATGAACAGCCAGTGTCACACTGCAATGGATTTAAGGTTATTTGGTAAGACAGTGTCACTAATCAGTTGAATACAGCTCCCGGGAATTGGGTAAAAACAAATGAAACAAAGTGACACAAAAACTACCTCATAAAGCTGTACTTAAAGAAGTTCAACACTCAGATGAAAGTTTAAGGAATTGTATTTGGTTACACTTACCTCATTACCTGACTCTAATTCACTATATTTTGAATATTCAACAGGGCACATCTTCTTTGAAATAAATATGAACTAGAGTGTGTTGTAAATCAGCTTATAAAGGAATAATGTCTTTGAGTTTTAAAATGGCATAAAAAGTCACAATTTTTCGATTTTTAAATTGTTTTCGTATTTGACAACAAACAAGCTGTAAATCAAACTCAGAGCTCATAGAATAATGAATGGTAAGTTGCAGGAGACCATCATAATGAGCTCAAAGCTTGATGAGAAAGAACAAAATCTGAGGGAGGAGAAGGGCAAACATTACAGAAGAAACAAGGAAAAGTAGAAATTACGCGGTGCGTAAAATATGTCCCCGCCGGAAGTAGCATTTAGTTGCAACATGTACAATATCGGTAAAAAATCAAGGTCAAAGGTCAAAATTCTGTGTAGAAGTTTTGAAGCCCTCACCTAGTGCCATCACAAAAAGCAAACGGAATCGATATCGGGTTAGAAATGGCGAAGGAGTAGCATTTTGTAGCCAATGTACAATATAGGTCGAAAATCAAGGTCAAAGGTCAAAGAAGTCAAAGGTCAAAATTCTGTGTAGAAGTTTTGAAGCCCTCACCTAGTGCCATCACATAAAGAAAACGGAATCAAAATCGGGTTAGAAATGGCAAAGGAGTAGCATTTTGTAGCCAATGTACAATATAGGTCAAAAATCAAGGTCAAAGGTCAAAGTTCAAGTCAAGGGTCAAAATTCTGTGTAGAAGTTTTGAAGCCCTCACCTAGTGCCATCACATAAAGCAAACGGAAGTGAAATTGGGTTACAAATGGCGAAGGAGTAGCATTTTGTAGCAAAATGTACAATGCAGGTCAAAAATCAAGGTCAAAGGTCAAAGAAGTCAAAGGTCAAAATTCTGTGTAGAAGTTTTGAAGCCCTCACCTAGTGCCATCACATAAAGCAAACGGAATCGAAATCGGGTTAGAAATGGCGAAGGAGTAGCATTTTGAAGCAAAATGTACAATATAGGTCAAAGGTCAAGGTCAAAGGTCACAACTGAAATTCTGTGTAGAAGTTTCAAAGCTCCCATGTAGTGCTATCATATAAAGCAAACAGAATCAAAATCGGGTTAGGAATGGCGAAGGAGTAGCATTTTGAAGCAAAATGTACAATATAGGTCAAAGGTCAAGGTCAAAGGTCACAACTGAAATTCTGCGTGGAAGTTTATAAGCTCCCATGTAGTGCTATCATATAAAGCAAACAGAATCAAAATTGGCTCATAAATGACAGAGAAGTAGCAAATTGAACATTTTGATCACACACGGACGCACAGACGGACGGACAGACGGACACACAGACACACACACATACGGAGCCCGTTTCATAGTCCCCTGCTCGAACTCGTTCGGCGGGGACAAAAAACATGCAAATACAATGTATAGACATGGATACAGAAATGAAATAAAAAAAAAAAAAATTAAACAGACACACACATAAGTCTAAAAATGCCCTCAGGGAGATCCAACAGACATCCACATATTTTCTGTTATTAATACATTCGCCCATCAACCCTCCCTCACCCGTGCCCACTCTGACTGTTCGGGGAAGAGAGTGGAGCACAGCACCCATCCATATCCCGGCTAGAAAACTACGTACCCAATCCAGCACAATATACTAAGTACCTCACTCTCTGACTACTAGTACATGATGTGTACACACAAGTGCGCACATGCGCCCGTGCATGCTCTCATAAACATGCACACATTGTTCAATAAGTATGACAATATAGGTCAAAAATCAAGCTCAAAGGTCAAAGAAGTCAAAGGTCAAAATTCTGTGTAGAAGTTTTGAAGCCCTCACCTAGTGCCATCACATAAAGCAAACGGAATCGAAATTGGGTTAGAAATGGCGAAGGAGTAGCATTTTGTAGCCAATGTACAATATAGGTCAAAAATCAAGGTCAAAGGAGTCAAAGGTCAAAATTCTGTGTAGAAATTTTGAAGCCCTCACCTAGTGCCATCACATAAAGCAAACGGAATCGAAATCGGGTTAGAAATGGCGAAGGAGTAGCATTTTGTAGCAAAATGTACAATTATTATTATATTCTTTATTCGCTTCTTACAAAGCACATATAGTATATATACAATAAAATATTCCTAACAAGGAAAAGTAGAAATTACGCGGTGCGTAATATATGTCCCCGCCGGAAGTAGCATTTAGTAGCAAAATGTACAATATAGGTACAAAAATCAAGGTCAAAGGTCAAAGAAGTCAAAGGTCAAAATTCTGTGTAGAAGTTTTGAAGCCCTCACCTAGTGCCATCACATAAAGCAAATGGAATCGAAATCGGGTTAGAAATGGCGAAGGAGTAGCATTTTGTAGCCAATGTACAATATAGGTAAAGAATCAAGGTCAAAGGTCAAAGAAGTCAAAGGTCAAAATTCTGTGTAGAAGTTTTGAAGCCCTAACCTAGTGCCATCACATAAAGCACACGGAATCGAAATCGGGTTAGAAATGGCGAAGGAGTAGCATTTGGTAGCAAAATGTACAATACAGGTCAAAAATCAAGGTCAGAGGTCAAAGAAGTCAAAGGTCAAAATTCTGTGTAGAAGTTTTGAAGCCCTCACCTAGTGTCATCACTTAAAGCAAACGGAATTGAAATCGGGTTACAAATGGCGAAGGAGTAGCATTTGGTAGCAAAATGTACAATACATGTCAAAAATCAAGGTCAAAGGTCAAAGAAGTCAAAGGTCAAAATTCTGTGTAGAATTTTTGAAGCCCTCACCTAGTGCCATCACATAAAGCAAACGGAATCGAAATCGCGCTAGAAATGGCGAAGGAGTAGCATTTTGTAGCCAATGTACAATATAGGTCAAAAATCAAGGTCAAAGGTCAAAGAAGTCAAAGGTCAAAATTCTGTGTAGAAGTTTTGAAGCCCTCACCTAGTGCCATCACATAAAGCAAACGGAATCGAAATCGGGTTAGAAATGGCGAAGGAGTAGCATTTTGTAGTCAATGTACAATATAGGTAAAAAATCAAGGTCAAAGGTCAAAGAAGTCAAAGGTCAAAATTCTGTGTACAAGTTTTGAAGCCCTCACCTAGTGCCATCACATAAAGCAAATGGAATCAAAATCGGGTTAGAAATGGCGAAGGAGTAGCATTTTGAAGCAAAATGTACAATATAGGTCAAAGGTCAAGGTCAAAGGTCACAACTGAAATTCTGTGTAGAAGTTTCAAAGCTCCCATGTAGTGCTATCATATAAAGCAAACAGAATCAAAATCGGGTTAGGAATGGCGAAGGAGTAGCATTTTGAAGCAAAATGTACAATATAGGTCAAAGGTCAAGGTCAAAGGTCACAACTGAAATTCTGCGTGGAAGTTTATAAGCTCCCATGTAGTGCTATCATATAAAGCAAACAGAATCAAAATTGGCTCATAAATGACAGAGAAGCAGCAAATTGAACATTTTGATCACACACGGACGCACAGACGGACGGACAGACGGACACACAGACACACACACGTACGGAGCCCGTTTCATAGTCCCCTGCTCGAACTCGTTCAGCGGGGACAAAAAACATGCAAATACAATGTATAGACATGGATACAGAAATGAAATTAAAAAAAAACAAATTAAACAGACACACACATAAGTCTAAAAATGCCCTCAGGGAGATCCAACAGACATCCACATATTTTCTGTTATTACATTCGCCCATCAACCCTCCCTCACCCGTGCCCACTCTGACTGTTCGGGGAAGAGAGTGGAGCACAGCACCCATCCATATCCCGGCTAGAAAACTACGTACCCAATCCAGCACAATATACTAAGTACCTCACTCTCTGACTAGGGCAAGTTCAAGATAAGGTCCCCTCAGAAGGCAAAATTTCATCTTTGCTCAATATTGACATGCTTGGTATTATTTTGAAGCTTATGAGTTGAAGTTTTGATTTCCATGGAGGAAAAAATTATATTACGTAAATTTATGCAAATTTCAAGGGCTTCATTTGCATAAATGTGAAACACAGCGTTACGTATGGGACATTTATAAAAATTCATATTAATTCAAAGGAAAGCAAATGATAATTGATTAATATGTGGACATAAGAAGTTCATCAAATAGTTTAACTTGGTATGAAAATTTAGGGGTTATGCAAATGATTATGCAAATTAGCTCGTGTCCTATCATGACATGTCCCATACGTAACAAATTGAGGTCATTTTTTTAGGTTTTTTCTGAAATTGCTAAGGTTATATTAATGCCCTTTTGGAAAGTTCTAATTTATTGTTTAGAGAAATTAAATACCATAGAAAAAAGAAAAAACAGTGAAAGGAATATTCTTTATTAGGCATTGAAATAATGTTACGTATGGGACAAATGCGTTACGTATGGGACATCCGCATACATAATGCATGTGAATGCATGTAGCTAGCTGGGAAGGTCTCTCAGTACACAAATGGTCAATCATCCTGAAGAAAGCATCCCAACATTGTAGCTACTTTTTGAGTTATAGACACTTTAAACAATACATGTACTTAAATGAACAATTTTCAGAAAGGAGGAGGGGAAAATGGCAAAATACACAATGAAAAACCAGCATTAAAGGGATGGTATAGTTTTTTGTAGAAATGGGGATTCAGTTTTCAACATTTAATGAGATGATTGGAAACCAATTATATGAATTACTAAAGAGCATACAATCCTAAGACTAGAGGAATTCAAAGTTTAGTGATGGAGATCCAAGTTGAAATGGTTGTGATATAAATATTTAAACAGAATATAAAGTAAAATGATTTTTTTTTTTATTGCAAGTGATACACAAATTGTCCTTATTCAGGTTTCAATAATAGCCACGACAAAATTCATGGGTATACATGTACATACTGAGGTGTGACTCGAATCAATGACCTGACTGCTAGACAGACATCATATATCTACTCAATCACTGGGGTTCCACGCAGCAGGTATTGCTTATTTATAAAAATTAATATTTCCTGTGTCAAGTTGTTTTTTATTGAAACGAAATGGCAAACTGCCCTTCATCAATGGAAGTAAACACTTTAAACTATTCAATTTTTCGGTAGTAACTATCCTGACAAAAATAGGGCATACATACTCAGGTTGGTCATGAAAATATAGAATATGATTAAATATGATTATGATGGTAAATATTTAAAGGAATATTGTTCCCTTGTCAATCTGGATTAGGATCAGTATTTGAGTAGTTTCAACTGATTCCATTTCAATAATTATGCAAAAATTTGTTTATGGGTATTTTGCAAAATTATTTTGCAAAATACCCATAAACATGTCTCTCCACACACTAAACGAATGGGGGACAAAGGGCATGCATATTCAGGTTGGTCATAAAAATATAAAAATATGATTGAATATGATTAGGATGGTGAATATTTGGGAAATATTGTTTCCTTGACAATCTGGATCAGTATTTGAGTAGTTTCAACTGATTTTACTTCAATAATTATGCAAAATACCCATAAACATGGTTCTTCACACACTAAATGAATGGGGGACAAACTGTCCCATACGTAACTGTCCCATACGTAACACGTCATGTCTGTCTTTAATTAGAACCTGTAATTAGAGCTTTTTACCTAATGACACGAAACTTACCTGTGATAATCTTGAGTGTTGTGACTTTCATCACAGTGAGTTACAAGTTGTAGAATGAAATACTTTCAGAGAGTTTTGAGGTTGAAAAAAATGTTAAAAAAAACAAAAATTTTCTGGTCCCATACGTAACGGCACATATTTTCTCTTCTAGAATATAATTGTGAAGGTCATTTTTCTCCATTTTTTGCATGATTATACTTCTCCTAGATATCAATCACCATGATAAAGTTTAATATGATCAAAAGCCATTAACACTATTTTTCAGGTCATAAAAGTTTCTGAATGTCCCATACGTAACGCGCGTGTTATCTTGGACTTGCCCACTACTAGTACATGATGTGTACACACAAGTGCGCACGTGCGCCCGTGCATGCTCTCATAAACATGCACACATTGTTCAATAAGTATGACAATATAGGTCAAAAATCAAGGTCAAAGGTCAAAGAGGTCAAAGGTCAAAATTCTGTGTAGAAGTTTTGAAGCCCTCACCTAGTGCCATCACATAAAGCAAACGGAATCGAAATTGGGTTAGAAATGGCGAAGGAGTAGCATTTTGTAGCCAATGTACAATATAGGTCAAAAATCAAGGTCAAAGGAGTCAAAGGTCAAAATTCTGTGTAGAAATTTTGAAGCCCTCACCTAGTGCCATCACATAAAGCAAACGGAATCGAAATCGGGTTAGAAATGGTGAAGAAGTAGCATTTTGAAGCAAAATGTACAATATAGGTCAAAGGTCAAGGTCAAAGGTCACAACTGAAATTCTGTGTATATGTTTCAAAGCTCCCATGTAGTGCTATCATAAAAAGTAAACAGAATCAAAATTGGCTCATAAATGACAGAGAAGTAGCAAATTGAACATTTTGATCACACACGGACGCACAGACAGACGGACGGACGGACGGATACACGGACACACACACATACAGAGCCCGTTTCATAGTCCCCTGCTCGAACTCGTTCTGCGGGGACAACTAATCTCAGGTACAGAGCGTGAATACACCACAGTTCATAGTGAATGAGTAGAGACTTTGAACAGAAGAACTGAATGTAAATTTGCATGCATCATCATACATCATAACAGCTTGTCTGATTTGACAAGTTTCATATTACCATTACACAAGAATCACTTATAATGGCTTGAATGTCTTACTGAAACATTTCTGCATGGGAGGTCACAAGACCCGATGTCTGAAGTGAGAGCCGACTGTGGGATGAAAGGAAACAAAAAACAGAAAATCATCAAAATTTTCCATTGAACACAGTTTATTTCTAGTTCTGAAGAAAACTACATTAACTGTAAGGTCTGTAACAGTCATTTAAATTTTCATAGAGCTGGGCAGTAAGTTCTGCAATGAGGCATTCTAGATTTGTTATCAGGATAACAACTATGCCTTCTGTAGGGACTACAGATCAGATTTCTAAATATTTCATTCTAGCGATTAGATGAAAAACATCCATAAAAAAAGTGCAGTGACTTTGTTTGAAAACACTGAAACCTGATACAGTGTAGGTTTATTTGAAAGAGGTATTGCTGTGAATAATGAAAAAAAAAAAGAGAAGAAAGAATCTCAAAGAAAAAAAAATAATAAATGGTCTTTCATCTATGTTTTTCACTGTACATACATGTTCCAATATGTGCCTAGAAACTGCATCTTAGACATATTATGTAGAACATCAGAAGAACCTGGGTGTTTCACTGCCTATGAAAACTGGTGAAACCTACATAAATTATATGATCTAAGCTCATGTAATCCCCCCCCCAAAAAAAAAAAAAAAATAAAAAAATAAAAATAAATAATAAATAAATAAATAAGTAAATAAAAAAAAAAAAAATGTTCTCCCATTCACTTCATGGATCTACTAGGCAATGGTATTTGTTATTTTGATGGCATGCAATTTCAATATCTTACAACTCTGCTAACATCAGTTCTGTTTTTAATGAAATCCTTTCACATAATCAAATATGAATTTGATATTTCTGCACTGGATGCCACACAAAACTACAAATAATGATTGTTCAGGTGAACATGAAATGTGTACCTCAAGAGAGATGAAGAACAAGCCCTTATTCAGAGTTTGTTTGTCTGTTTGTTTGTTTGTTTTTGTTTGTTTGTTTGTTTGTTTGTGTGTGTGTGTGTGTGTGTGTTTGTTTCAATTAAAACCACACGTATATTACAAACAGAGAACAAAATGAACTTTATTACAATCTAAGCATTGTTGCAACGCACAGACAAATGAGCAGTCAAGATTGAAATATATGACAGATCCTATCCCACAACCTGTATCATAGCAAACAGGAATGTCAAGTCATTCAAATACTGTACATGCAGATATACAGCAAGTGATGCAGGCAAAGATAATGTACAACAATATTGCAGACCTATAAAACTCCTGACAAATTCTTTTAGAAATGAAATTAGCTCGGAAGTAAAATCTTCCCGCAAAAGAATCATTGTACAAAATCTATTTTTGACGAAAAGACGGACATATAATATATCCATCCTTTCATCAATTGTAAATGACATTCTAGGGTGGGATGATTTTGCTTCCAAGCTCATTTCATCACAGACGGATGGACAGAGGGATGGACAACCTAAGAACATTAGGCCGTCAGTCAACACCACTTCGTGGTGGAGGCATCTAAATGCATGGAATGAGACTATCGATACATGTTCATTCATTTCTCTCATTTCACAACCCTAGCTATATATGTGAAAAACACAAACATTTTGTTCAATGGACATGTGAATTCATTCTGTCATTGATCTTTCTCAGTCTCTGGAAGTAAAATGAACATTACTATTACACATCAAAGTCATCTTGCATAGCAGAGCAAAATAAAACAAAATATATGACTGCATGATGAACTTGTACCTTTACAGGCCAAAACCCACACAAATCCTCACACTGTACAGCTTGTTCACACATACCACAAGTGGTAAACAACACCCACAAAGCAACCAACCCAGTGTACCAAACAATTGAATTCTTGGACAATGAACCTTGAAATGGCAGTTGAACACACAAGTACTACAAACTACGTTGTACAATGTATGCAATTGAATTGGTGCATCCTTCCTGATTGGCCTGTAAAGTTTGTCGAGGGATTACTGGGGGTTCTAGGGAGATTCAGAGACATTGCTAGCTACCTGCAGTCATGTAACTCCATAGTTACATTACAGGGCAGTACCTCAGGGAACACTCTGAGAGAGAGATTTGACAGATAAGAAATGAGTGACAGAATCCTTGATCTCTTGACAGATCCCTGGTGTCAAGGAGTTAAGGAGACCAGGAGGGCGTGGCTTGCCCTCTCACTCTTGACCTCATCACCATGGTAACATTTGTACTCAACATGAGACATCATTCACATCCATGGCTCAAACACTTCAAGCAAGGATGTGACAGGGCTTTTTGCACCCATTTGCTTTGAATGTGCAAATCATAATGGTGGAATATTTTAGGAGAAATCTGAAAGTGGCACTGAATGACACATCCTTCATCTCATTCATACACTGTAGATACTAATGTACAAGTACTCAGTAGTTCAGTACACAACCAGTTTCATAGCAGGTTTCAGGACATCCGCACATGATTCACGCTATTAAAATTCATAGAGACATACAACCTGTATATCATTTATGACAAGGCTTTGAAACAAACAATATGGCGATTGCCTCCACAACAGACAGCTGAGAGACGATAAAGCAGCGGAGTGGCTGTCAGAGTTACCACCCCACATAATACAACGTACTGCCAGCTTTACTCAAACAAGGGAGGTGGGACTTCCCACCTCCCTGCTCAAACATTATGAAGCTTTGTGTATGAAATTTTTCTCTCCCCTCCCTCAATCTTTCTTCCTCCCATTTTATCCCTATCTTCCTATCTTTCTATCTATCTCTCTCTCTCTCTCTCTCTCTCTCCCTCTTTCCTTTGGGTCTCACACAGTTTCTGTCCTTCCTCTAATACAAATGAATTGGATCACACTGATTGGTGATCATGACATTAATACATGTCACAGAACAAAGCAAGAATACTGTTTATGTACAGACATTAAAGGCCTATAGATACGCTGTATGCGTGAAACACTCATACCTGACACAGGCAGTAGGCCCTATGTGGTACATTGGCTGAAAGAGACTTGCAAATAATTACAATTTCCATTTGAATATTTTAATCACAGAAAACTGGTACAAGTCTTTCGTTGCTTGTCATCTTCAGAAGAAATGACAATACCAATGCCTGATGATGTACATGATATGTACCCTGGACCGTGTGTATCTATGACACTATGAGTTATCCATTGAAAAGCTATACAATGTCTGTATTGCCTGAGATTAAAAAAAAAAAAGAAGGATATTCGGGGATCACATTACACATGCACACCTCAATATAGAGAGGTTGTAAATACAAAGCTGAAAGATAAAAGTGAAGAATTATGAATGACCAAATAATGGATATTCTCAATAATCCACACAACATATGCTGTACACCAATGTGTGAGGTGATTGATAGACCACAATGCAAACAAATGTCACTACATAGTTTAAAGATTGATGTTTGTTCAGAGAAAAGTTTGATGACTTTTCCAAGAACTTCAATTCAATTCAATACAATTTCATTGTCCGCTTATGGAAATTTTTTTTGTTTGCATGCATATCCGGTTACATTGATACATTCCTACAAAGCACACATATACATTGTACAATATCACTATCATTGTCATAAATATACACTGTATAGCATCATCTGTACGAGTCAACATTGTATTGGATGTGGTGTGCATATAATGTACTGTATACGCTATAATTTTCGCGTACATAAATTTTCGCGAATTGCCGATGTCACACATTTTCGCGAGTGGTTAAATTCGCGATTGGGGGACCAGAGAAAATATGAAGTGGCAAAGAAAGTGTGAATTTTCAACTTACTAGCATATAAGAATGATACTAGTTATACACTGCATGAAAAAGACTTGCCAAACTCTGCGAACTAGTAAGTTAGAATTCAACATTTTTGAAGTGGTTAAGTCCATCGCGCTAGATTTCTGACGAGTGGTCCCCTTGTAATAATGGATTGGCTCTCTACAGTATTCTTAAGTAGACGTGGAACGTGCGTAAACAAGCTTAGCCAGTATGGTCTGTTCGGTAAGCCGTGACATGGTATTCTAGTACTGAAATGTTCGTATCATCAAGGCAAGGGATTCATTTTGGAAGGTAATATTTTCGCGTGTTGTTAATTTCGCGAATAGCTCCCGACTCGCGAAATTCGCGAAAATAAAACCCCCGCGAAATATATAGCGTATACAGTATACGGGTGTATAATGTGTCAATTGATAATTGGTATGTTTGCATTGTTGGCTTTGTTTCATCAGATCGCTCTAGAGACAGAGAAATGTTGGGTTTCTGCATTCTCAGGCTGCTATGAACACGGCAAGTTCACTGGAAGTATAGGCATACCACACTTCACTATCAAACAAATGTTTACCATTAAAGGGGAAGTCCGGACGATTATCAGCCGCTTCGTGTGTAAAGAACAATATTTCACGAACCTATTACCCTTTTCCCGACGAGAAAAGACCATCAGATACATTTACTATAATTTTTTTTTTAAATAAGATAATTCTTCATGTTCGAATCCGTCGCGAGCAGCCCTTCGTACTATCTGTCCCAGAATGCATTGCGCATGACGTATCGGGCGCAGTTTCCTCAGCTGAGAGCACCGCGAGCGAAGCCCAGCTACGCATCGATCTCCCATTGCACTGCTGACTGCGGGCGGTATCTGCATGCCTGCATAGGTGTGCCTTGTCGGCGCTACTGCATGAGACCGTACACCGATTTACGAGTGCTGTTGCCAAATGCTGTATTCCTTTATTCAAATAATCTTCGTTATATATCTATATAAAATCTTCAAAGATTAATGTAAAATAGTTGCAATGCTATAACATTTTCGTTTAAATTGAAATATGTATGTATTATAATACTGCCGTACTTATTAGTGTCCACCCCATCACTTACAATGCATTAGCTGTTGTCGGGCTGTTCAGGCATACAGCGTACATTTACGTCTGCTGCTGCCAAGTGCTATCACAGTCCGCGATCGTTTTTTCGACTTCTGAGTGTGAACAATCTGAAATCAGTCTGTCAATGTCAGAATTATTGCCTCTTTTGTTGTCCGAGACTGTTGAAAAGTGTGTCTGACGGTGATAAAATACGACAGTATACATGTAACTTGAACCACGGAAGAAACGCCAGCGCCAGCTTGGTACCGCCGCCGCGCCGGTAACTACGACCAGCAGCCCAATACACACAGCGTAATGGGGCTGCGTGTTGTAGCATTCAGGATCATGATAAGGTAGTATCGTGGATAAATATCAATTTCAAATCGAAATATTTCTTCAATTTGAAGACTTACTAGTAAAGTTGAAGTATTGACAACACCCTAACACTTGACACATCGGCATTTTTTTAATGAAGCAATAGATCATGCCGCGTGCATCCGCTGTGTGGTCAGAGACTGTTGAGCGGTACGCTACTACCGCTTGCTTGGCCCGTATCACCGTTGCTCAAGCAGGGCTCCCCCGAGCCAGCTGACGCTCCAAGCAAAAAGCAATGTGAGGAGGATACGTCACGCTGTCACGTGATCTTTCTCGCCGGCGTACAGAAATCGAACGGTTACGATTCAAAATTAGTGATGCTAAAAAATCGATTGTGGCGAGTTGGGAGGGTCTTTTTCAATGAAACTTAGTCATTATGGTCCTTTATTTATGTAGATTTTGGTTAATTTTTTTCAAAATCGTCCGGACTTCTCCTTTAAATGAAAGAGCACAATATATTACTATCAAGTATTTATTAATGATAACATTTTTGTGACTAAATGATCAAGTACCATGTGAATGAGCTCATATTTAAAGGGTGTTGCTTCCCACCAAAGTACATTATTACTTCGAAAATCACATCTAGTGCAATCCTAACAGTAGCTGTGTACACCAGTGGTAAATACAGTGTACAATGTATATTCCACAATTAAAGTGAAAACATTTTCTGTCTGTTTGCTGTTGCTTTAATGACAATTTTGAGGAGATTAAACAAAGTCTTGAACACAAAGTGCAGTGTGAACAACAAAGTTTGCATAGCCATCAAAGCAGCAACTGAAGAAAATTCACCTGTCCAGCATGCATTTCCAACACAATATCACAAATATCAAGCAACATGTTAAGGTATGGAGAAAAAGTGCAATTTCTGTATTGAATAGTTAATTGTTAGTACCATTTGCATGTGGCCTTTGACCCTAAAATTCATAAGATAAGCAATGCCAGGCAGAACATGCATAAATATGTAGTACGTTTCAAGATAACTTGAGCCACTTCCGAGATATGGAGCAAAAACTTAGTTCAGCAATTCCACTTGATCTTTGACCTTTTGACCTTTGAGGCAAAAACAAAAGAAAAAAAAAATTCCAGAGATCTCTATTAGGTTTTATATACATGCATACACCTAGTGTAAAAAAAAATAATCCTGCTGGCATTGCATAAACATTAGGGAAATTATAGTAAAATTTTGAAGTATTGCCCTTGGCCTTTGACCCCAGACATTTGACCCCATGAACCCTAAATTCTCTGGATAATCACTGCCAGTCAGTACATGTATATGTTCCCTGAAGATACCTTGAACAATTTCCAAGGTACAGAGAAACAAGAGACCCGCGGGTCTAGCGCTCACCTGAGTATCGCAAGTTCACCTTTCACGCAGTCACTAATCTAAATTATTTACAGCTCCACCAAAATTTGACCAGGCATTCTCAAGTAGAAGATGAAAATGTACAATAAAGGCCCAATTTTTTTAAGATTCCTTAATTTGGGGGGATTGGGGCCCCCTGGGGCCCTCTGGGTGGGGCATGGTGCCCATTTTGATAAATTGAGATCCTGACCCCCTAGGGATGCTACGTGCCAAGTTTGACAAAAATCCATCATGAGGTTTTCAGGAAGAAGATGAAAATGTACAATTCAGGCCCCCATTTGGACCCTTCCAACCACCCCCCCCCCCCCCCACCCAAGAGGGGCACCCCTGGATCTCCTATGAACAAACTTGAAACTACAGTCATTAATGTACTCACTCATAGTATTATCTCAGCTCTATAACTTCTGATTCTAGAGAAGATTTATAAAGATTCCTTCATTTGGGGGGTTTGGGACCCCTGGGGGCCCCCTGGGTTGGGCATGGTGCCCATTTTAACAAATTGAGATCCTAACCCCCTAGGGATGCTACCTGCCAAGTTTGGTGAAAATGGGTCATGGGGTTCTCAAGACGACGATAAAAATGTACAATTTAGGCCCCATTAGGACCCCTCCTCACCCCCTCCCCTGGGTCCCAAGGGGGGCACCCCTGATTCTGCCATGAACAAACTTGAAACTACAGTCATCAATGTACTAACTCATAGTATTAACTAAGCACTATCACTTCTGGTTCTAGAGAAGAAGATTTTTGCAGAATCCTTAATTTTGGGGGGCTTGGGCCCCCTGAGGGCCCCCTGGGTGGGGCATGGTGCCCATTTTAACAAATTGAGTTCCTAACCCCCTAGGGATGCTACCTGCCAAGTTTGGTGAAAATGGGTCATGGGGTTCTCAAGAAGAAGATGAAAATGTACAATTTAGGCCCCATTAGAACCCTTCCCCACCCCCCTCCCCTGGGTCCCAAGGGGGGCACCCCTGATTCTGCCATGAACAAACTTGAAACTACAGTCATCAATGTACTAACTCATAGTATTAACTTAGCTCTATCACTTCTGGTTCTAGAGAAGAAGATTTTTACAGATTCCTTAATTTTGGGGGGTTTGGGCCCCCCTGGGGGCCCCCTGGGCGGGGCATGGTGCCCATTTTAACAAATTGAGTTCCTAACCCCCTAGGGATGCTACCTGCCAAGTTTGATGAAAATCGGTCTTGGGGTTTTCAAGAAGAAGATGAAAATGTAAAAAGTTTACGCACGACGCACGACGGACGACGCACGACGGACGACGGACGACGGACGACGGACGACGGACGACGCACGACGCACGACGCACGACGGACGCCGGACGAAGGGCGATCGCAATAGCTCACTTGAGCCTTTGGCTCAGGTGAGCTAAAAAGGTGAAGTTTTGATATTTTTCTTGACCTTTTGACCTTTGACCTTTGACCTCATGACCCAAACTTTCAACAGAGAATCTTAATCGGGTAATACATGTATACACTAAGTTTCAAGAAAATATCTTCAGGCGTTGCATAGATATGATGAAAATAGTGAAATTTTATGTATTTGACCTTGACCTTTTGACCTTTGACCTTGAGCATGTGCACTCAAAAGTTGATAGGCACAACTTCACCCCCTAATACACATGCACGTGTACATGCCAAGTTTCATTAGGATACCTCAAAAGGTTTTGATAGTTATGGATGGACGGAAGGACGGACGGAAGGACGGACGGAAGGACGGACGGAAGGACGGATGGACGGACAACCCGAAAACATTATGCCTCCGGCACCACTTCGTGGCGGAGGCATAAAAATCCCAAACTGGCTCAAATTGGTATTTGGGTAAGGATTTAGTCATCCAGGGTAAGCAGGGAAGCAAGTCAATAATAATTATGTTTGTAGCAGCCCGCCATGCCATATCAATTGGACAAGGTGTGGTGTCAATTCAATCTAGGTCATTTCAATCCTCAGTATCTCTGTGCTACAGTGCCGTGCTTACAAATAAACAGAATAATTTCAATGCATGGCAAAGCACATAGAATGGAAGCTGACTGATATGTGTGATCTTCCAACATTCCTCCCGGTCAGTCATGTATATCGGTTCAAAAGCTGCACACTTAAAGTGTACCTGAAGTTCAAGTTTTGATAAACAAAGGAGAAACATACAAACAGAATGGTAAAAGTTCCATCAAAGTCAAAATCAAAACCTGGAAATTTATGGAATCTTTGAATTATTCACAAAATCAAGTTGCGACTTGCAACTATCTACAGGCAATAGGCCTAAGTAATCGCTTTTTTACAACCATTACATTCACTTGTACACACACACACATAAAACACCATTACTGTGATATTAAACAACACTTCTACGCAGCAATTTAGAACTTACAATCAGTGCTTTTATTTGAAAAGAAAGGAAGCAAGGCTTATGTGCTGCAAGGTTTATGTGCACAGGTCAAATGGAGACTTACAATTTTTGTATAAATGTATGGCGTGATAACATCATCCCCATTAATTTACATGTTTCTGCCAGTATCTGCCACTGCCGGACACAGTATGCAAACATTGTGAAACTTTCCCAATATTTTTTTCCTCATTTCATGTCCAAGCTTGGTCAAGTTTCAATTTAATAGTTCTTCACTGTATTTGTTTGATTTTGTTTAATTTACTACAGCCTACAATGAACCTGGACTGATTATGTCTTCAATATGCGACTGCAGAGAAAGTTTCATCTGTAAGGGTTAGGCCTATAGGCCTACACTGAACATCCAGCCTGACTCTGGCTTGAAAAAAAGCTCTTTGTTCTACCATGAATGGTACTGTGCGAGCTGAAATTTTCGCGTACAGATATTTTCGCGTGTTGTTAATTTCGCGGTTGCTAGGGTCTAACTGAATTTACTTATTCACGCGTTGTTATTTCGCGTGTTATTACTGTTATTATTTTCGCGGTTCGAAGGCGATTCACGAAATTCGCGAAACTAAAACCACCGCGAAAATTTCAGCTCGTACAGTATTCAAATAGGAGATTACAGACAAAAAGCTTTCAAAAGACAACACATTTCATATCCGAAACTGTGTGCATCTAGATGTTTATGGAAAAAACAGACTCTGGTCAACTCATCTCTAAACAGAAGTTTGTGATGAGGCACACTTCGCTTGTTTGTATAGATAGATGTACTCTCCACATGCAGTGCGATTACAATTCTATGCCATTCCACATATCCTATCCAGAGTAGATATTTCGTGCTTGCACTCTTTCTACCAAGACCTCCCAACTAACAGCATGCTGTAGGTTACAAGCCACCAGTCACAGCAGTCCTAGGTGACTGCACCCACCTCTCACTGAGGCATGCTATAAGAGACTGAAGAACCAGAGGTCATGGTTGCTTAGCAACCACCTGTGCATGGAATGTCACATATCTTGAGTCAGGCAGTGAGGTTGGTATTTCCCTCCTCTAACCACAAGCAAGGCCACAAGTGACTATGCTGATCTGGTATGTGTGCAGAGTTGAGTGTCATTTTATCTGACGTTTTTGGTGAGGTTTTTATGTGTGGAATAAAGTCTGCCAAACTGAAAAACAATAATTAAAAGACAATGGAACCCGCATATGACATGTCATCAGATCTTGTACATCATGTTTGGAACCCCATTTGGTGGAATATAAAGATCTATGCACCCAATATCAATAGGGAATCAATAGGGAATCTCTGAATGACTCTCTGCAACAGGACAAAGCCCAACACAAACCCTACTATGTGTGTCTCTATCCCTTTACACAATGCCAGTATCACTGACAGCATCAACTGTTTTTCCTTCAACCTGCATAAGAGTGTCTTATGTCCAGGTTTGTTCCTATAAAGCCTGAGCTGAATTGACAGATATGGCAAGAAATGATAAACCAGCAAACACACACAGAGTAAGGTAACACTCATAACAAACCTACAATTAAAGTACATTTATTAAAGACAAACACAAAATGTTCCTCTCCATCAGATGAAAGGAATATTGCTGTCAGGCTCTCCATGACCTCATTAAAGTATATAAATTGGTGTAATTTACCATTTTACTCATTTTTTTCAATAACACTTACAGCCAGAATAGGCCAACTTAAAGGGATGGTATAGTATTGGTGGAGATGAGGATTTGGCTTTAAACTTTTTGAGAGATACCAAGAAACCACTTTGGAATAGTACAGAGCATACATTGTACCATTATAATCTGAGCAATTCAAAGTTTATTTGATGGAAATCAGTTTTGGAATGGCTGAGACATCAAAAAACAGAGTAAAACAAACAATCATAATAAAAAGTGGGTCCCACCTTTTATTATGATCACTCTGTTTTCGACATCTGAAACCTCTCATACAGTGCTCAAATGACAACATAATTACAGCACCAACACTGTGTATGCAATGAAAAATTCTACACCATAAATCTGCCTTTTTCACTGTACATTTGGAGGTATAACCTGCTGATTTGAGATACTTCATGATGGAGTATGTCTTGACTATATGATCATCATTGTCCCTCAACATCCATTATGATGATTTCTACAGATGGGAATACTTACTACATTGTCACAAATTGTAATTTTCTTTAATTAAAATACATACAGTAAATATGATTTTTTTAATCACTTCATTTCCTTTTTTGTTTCTATTTTTTGTACCCACTAAGCTCCACCCCTTCAATAATGATAGTATTGACTTTCTTGATATCCAGAGACTCCAACCCCAAGCACCTTCTGATCTGGAGATTCTCCCGCCTGAAACCCCTACCAAACGGGAGACTCCAAATTGATGTGTGCGAAGCGCGAAGTTCCTAGGGTTCTAGATGCTCTCTGGTGCGATCTAAGGCTTATTTTTTCAACATACGATAGCAATAAGTAAGAAATCCTTTCCAACGGGAGACACAGAGCCAGGGCGGGAGAAATTAAATCTCAAACGGGAGAACGGGAGATTTTGCAAAAATGGGTTTTCGGCGGGAGATCTCCCGTCGAAAACGGGAGAGTTGGAGTCTCTGGATATCATCAATAGAGAAGTCAGGTGAAATAGCATCAAATGCCTGATGTTACGCACAAAATCTCACATAGAATCCTTTGAGCACAATCTTTGAAGTATGATGGTAATTGCTTTTGAGCAAAATGTTTAAGGAATGTGAGTCCAACAAGGAAAGGTGTGGAAGTGTGTGTTGTGATAAAAACTCATCTTCTTTTTGTTGTTGTTGTTGTTCGTAAGAAATGAGTCTGACCAATAGGCCGCAATGTCATAAGGAGCTACGGTGTAGTCAGCATCAATGCCATCATCGGAAAACAGAAACCGGACACAGATTTCTGTATCAAATAACGGTTACATAAAGACTTCCATTGGACTTTTGGTGGTTAAAACAGTGGAAGTATGGAATTACAGAAAGGAAATGAGGTTAGAAAGATGGCAGATGACAGTCAAACCATTACCACACCGCATAGGAGAATTTCTAGTGGTCTTGACATGAGCCTTGTGTTACCAGCAGGGGTTTTTCAAGCCCTGAACAGGATCTGTGTGCTGACACACGTTTCAGTCTGCAAGTCCTACCACAAAGCACACATTGGCTTACTTCGTTTCATCGGGTGATCGCGTTCGGGTCGGGTGGTCGCGATACACGACCTTTCGTAGATTATATGCCGTAATATACGAAGGGTCGGGTGGAGCATTTGAGAATTAGACCCCTATTATTTACGAAGTATCGGGTACAACTTACCCGAATCTTCGAGAAAAAGCCAGTGCAAATTTACGAACGTTCGCGTGTTTAATCTCCGAATACGCGATTGTATTCCTATGTTTTTACTCTGAAAAAATTATCACAAGCGTTTGTATACAAGGCTAGCAGCACATACTGTAATGCTCGCCGTGCATAACTATGGCAAAGCGATACGCTCGCTTGCGATAAAGTGATAATGCAGGTTTCAATGGACGGTACGGCCATTCATATTGTACAGTATGAGCGGCGAAAGTTTTAGTTGTCTCGACTCGTGGATTACATACAACGATGTGGTCCTTCCTTTTCTATCTGAACATCTTGACAACATTGTTATCAGCATTATCGTGGTTTCTGTCTCCACTCATTTCTTCACTGCTCGTGACAGCTAGCTCATACCACCTCAATGGACTTTATTGGGCTGAATCGTGATATCGGTCCCCTCTGTGCGTGTGTCTTCACCATATGCAAAGTCTATGGAGGTTGATAGCAGTCACCGGCTGCACTATGACGAAATACAAATTGGTGAATGGAGTGGGGACCTATTTCAGGATAAATGTCGTTTATTGTACAAAACCACATAGTATCATCTATGGAGACATTCTTTCAGATCACTGCAAATACTTGTGTTATTTGACTGAAAAGATGGAATTCTTTGCAGATATGATCAGAATCTAGTTACCGGTGCATGAAAGAATCCCTTCAAAATTTGATAAGATTGTGAAACCTTTTTAATCCCTTTCTTAAATATTATTCAAAACTGCATTAGTTTGTTTGGTTGGTCAAAGTAGACTCACAGAACTCTGATTAATTGGCTCAGTTCATGTTTTCTGCTCTATCATGTATATTCTATGTCTTGTCGACCCTATAGACTGTGCAAAATGCAAACTTTGGGATTGAATGAGCATAGATTCTGTGTACGTGATTTTGTTGCAAACATTTTTAACATAATCTAGCCATGTCATGTATCTGGTTGCCATAGCAAGCGTACACTGACAACCATGTCTGTAAGTTTTTGCGTGTTTTACTGTTCCATATAGGACCTAATAGACGATGAAATGGGGGTTTCTTGGCTGCAATATGCTTAATTATCAAAATAGTAAGTAAATACGGCCGTTAATGGCCCTGAAATATTTTTTTATTATTTAAGCATCAAACCATAGTGGTAATAGAGATAATTGAAAAAAAAAACATTTTTCAAAGATGTACCATCTTACATAGTTTGCGTCATTTTGACCCAACTTCAAACAAGTTTTGCCTCTAGTATCACCTTTCTATCATAATATCAATCTTCAAACTCAAAATTCTTATATCATGGAAATGTAGTGAAATGTGAAACTATTATGTGTACCTATTTTGTACTATACTTCCGCATACCCAAAGTGTATAAGAGGGTATATAGTCCTGAATTTGTGTAGTGGTTGGTCGGGCGGTCGGGCGGTTCGTCGCAAAGTTTGCGTCGCGATGTTTTTTGGGGATTTTTATTTGTTCTGAATGAATTATGATGGAATCTGGGGTATATGGTGATTTTAAGTGATTATTTTCACAAGTTTGAAGCAAGTGAATCTAAGTTTAGTGTACATGATGAAATTGAGAAATTTTGGAGTGAATTAGGAAAAAACATATACATTGGGATATGTAGGTGATATACTGTTTGGTGAACATAAATGATGATGCAGGAAACGATAGTATATAATGAATATATTTATGTGTTGAATAATCCTTGTATAAAAGTGATATATATTGATAGTTTAGTTGTAAATGTGGATCGGGTTAATGTATTATGGTGTTATGGTACATATACCAGGGCTCGACATTCACGGCGGCCCGGTGGCCCGGTGGCCCTGGGCCACCAAAAAAGCACGTCGGGCCACCAAAATTTGAGAAATGAAGATTTTGGTGTCCCGATCGGGCCACCGAAAAAAAAAAGTCGGATGTTTGCCTTTTACTTTTGGAAATGGACAGCGGTAACAATCGGCTCCGTAAGATGCCAAAATAAATGTCAGATGCTTGCTTTTAATTTTGGAAATGAATAACGGTAATATTCCACTCCGTTATGATACTAAAATAAATGTCGGATGTTTGCTTATACTTTTGGAAATGAATAACGGTAAGATTCAGCTCCGTAGGGTGCTAAAATTAATGTTAAATATTTGATTTTGCGTTTGGAAATGAACAAGGATAGCATTCGGCTCCGGAAGATGCTGAAATGAATGTCGAATGTTTGCTTTGACGTTTTATTCGGAAGTGAATACCGGTAATATTCTTCTCCATACGATGCTAAAATATATGTCGGATATTTGCTATTACATTTCGATATGAATAAAAGTAACATTCAGCGGTTTTTGATGGTAAAATAAATGTCTGATGTCTGCCTTGACGTTCAAAAATGAAAAACAGTAACATTCGGTTTTGTACGATGCTAAAATAATCGTCAGATGATTCATTTCACTTTCGGAAGTGGACAGCAATAACATTCGGCTCCGTACGATAATGAAATAAATGTCGGATGTTTGCTCTTAAATTTGGAAATGAATAACGGTAATATTCTGCTCCGGACGATGCTAAAATAAATGAAAAATTGTTGCTTTTACATTTGGAAATAATCGACAGTATCAATCGGCTCAGTTAGATGCTAAAATAAAAAGCGGATACATGTATTTGCTTTCACGTTCGGAAATGAATAAGGATAATATTCAGCTCCGTATGATGCTAAAATGAAATTTCAGTTGTTTGCTTTTACATTTGAAATGATTAACGGTAACTTTCGGCTCTTTACAATGCCAAAACAAAATGTCGAATGTTTACCAATATCTGCAATGCTCCCACTTTATCATTTCAAATGTAAGTTTTGACCACTTGATATAAGCATCAACTTTTACAATAATCTATAAGCCCATTTGCTAAATCTTATAGAACTCAGAATAACGGTAAGATGATTGAATTTTTTATTCATTTATTTCAGACATGCCATGGGTACCTGTATCACTTCAGTAATACTTAATATTTCTTTTTCTATATGTTTAGTAGGACCGATTTAGTTTTTCTTGATTTTTTTTCGGGCCACCAGATTTTACTTTCGAGCCACCAAAAAATACAAATTCAATCGATCGGGCCGCCAAAAAATAAAAGTTAGTGTGGAGCGAGCCCTGCATATGCTGTATATTGTATGTTAGTATGAGTTAGTTTCATTCGTATTCTGTGACATATCTGTGGTGTACCTGTGATGTAATTAATGTTTATTTTGCTGTGATATCCGATGTACAAAGAATTTCCAGAGTGGACAATAAATGAATGAATGAATCAATCAATCAATCAATAAATCAACCAATCAATCAAATTAACAAGAATGGAGTTAGCGCGTTTTGCAATAAAACTCTTCAGGTTAACGCTTATAGATTTGCTGTTTTGATCGGAAGTTTAGATATTCATATTCTCCATCCTGTAATGCTAATTGTTTTATTTAGCCATAAAATTATGTCTCTGAGGATATTTTATACTCTTTTTGATATTTGTTATTGCCATTTTTGTGCTATTTTGTGGCCTATTTGATGTCTTTTGCTTTGATTTATTCACTGGTTTCGCCGTCCCTGATTCACCCGATACTTCGTGACTTGAATGACACTTTTTTACGTATAGTCGCGTTAAACGATCAGCCTTAAGTCAAGGATTATCTGTATCAAATTTTGATTATTTTACCCCTCCTTACCCGACCCTTCGTATATTAGGGCACCTAATCTACGAAATGTCGGGTAACGCGACCACCCGACGCGAACGCGAACACCCGAAGGAACGAAGTAAGCCGCACACATTTTTGTAACCCCAATCCAGCACCACCAGGATACAATGTAGGCCTACACTGTACATTATCACAAAGTTTGACCATTTGTATGCCTGCCTTTAAATGAGAAAGTTACAAAGATTTGCACAAAGTTGCCTCTTTCAGTAGTGATTCCAGTTGTTTGTTACTAGTTTGTTTCATGATTTTGGGCAGATTTGAAATCTAATGGAAACTAAGGAGGCAGGTTTTTGTTTACTTCTTTCAAACATAATATACAGATCAAATTCCAGCTGGTGATCAATGGCAGCTGTGGTGGATAACTGAGACTCTGGGAGACTCAGCTTTCCTCCCAGCTTCACTAACACTCAGTACACTACAAATCTTTACTGCACGTAAAGCTCTGACTTGAACATACTCTATATGCTATATGTTTTCACCAGTAATCAATCATACATTTGTATACTGAAATTCAAATGATAGCACAATTCAAATCTGGATTTGTTTGACTGCTTGACCAGAGCCATCCTCTCAGACCTTCACTTCTCATAGAAATTACACTCTTTGATTTCCACATAAACAACTGATGCCAAACATATTAGGCCTATAGATAGCTAAAGTAAAAGGCAGTAGAATCATGAAAATGCAATAGGGTTGGCTGAAAACAAACCCACATCTCAAAGCATTAACAATGACAATAGGATAAGAGCTAGTAAACAGCTTCAGATAGTAAGATAACAAAAAAAAAAAAAAAAATACATGTACAATGTACAAGCATCAAGAAAGATTGCTGTATCTGGACATTTAAGGGACAGACTGTACAATTGCACTAAAACACACACCACAAAAAGTTAAGTCACTTTTTGTGGCACATACATTGTATGTTGAAGATAGGCATAGACAGTTTGTCTTCATGTACATGATTCCACTCATAAGTTTAATACAAGAGCAACCTGTACAAGCTACAATACCTCATTTCAAAGGAACATTGAAGTGGGAACTGATCATATGATTTGACAACTAATCAATGATATTGAAAATAATATTTAATTTCATGACTAAAAAACTTGTTAGTTAGAGCGTCAGCATGCAATGTTCAGTTGTACAGTGCATTATGTTCAGGCAGTCAATTGACATGACGAGCATTAAGATTTGTTTTGCTAAAAAAAAAGAAATAAAACAAACAAACAAAAAGCATTTTTTTTTTGTTCAGCACAACACAGACCAAAATATGGTTGTATAAATACAACCCTTTGCATGTAAAAGTTGCAGTTAATTAATGTGGTAACCATTTGCCACGTGTTGTCTTTACCCAACTCCCTGGTACTGATATTCTAACATTGTGACTGTTTGTGATTAATTTCCCTTAAATCACTATGAATTTGTTGTTTTTCAGTCATTGTGGTCATGGACTACTTAATCTCCTCGCTATAAAGCTATTCTGATTGTTCAGGCTTTTGTTTGAACTTTGAAGTCATATAAACAGGAATTGTGCACTGTCAGGAATTTGTCAGCTTGTTACCTTTATCAAGGTGATAATTTCTTCTTTTTTTGCAGACAATTGCTTGTTTTCTTATTTGCTATAGACACCGATGATTATTACCTCCGCCAAGGGAGGAGGTTATGTTTTCGTTATCGTTGGTTTGTGTGTTCGTTCTTTCGTTCATTAGTTAGTTAGTTAGTTTGTCCGTGTGCAAAATAACTCAAAAAGTAGTTAACAGATTTGGATGAAACTTGCAGGAAAGGTTGAGAATGACACACGTACCAAACAATTAACTTTTGGTAGTGATCCGAGAATTTTGGGGGAATTTATGAAGGATTTTTGATATTTTGGCAGGTAGGGTCAATGGACTTGGGAGGCTTTAGCACCGATGTGTGTGTACGTAAGATATCTCTATGGAAGAACAGGGAGGTGAGCACCTCCCTGGGAAGAACAAGATCAGTGTAGTGGTGGAAATAAGCTTCATGCTTGGCGGAGGTCTGCGCTCTCTGAGTGCTTTTCTAGTTCAATTATTTTATTGAAAATGTTAGGATAGGTTTGTGGTATTTAGAACAGGATTTCAGAGTTTGCAGCTTGGTATTCTGCATCACAGTGCTTCTGGTTGAATGTGCATAATAACCCTACAAATGCTTGAAAAATTTACAAAACACAAGAACTGGAACATTTACTTCTGCTTGGTGCAGAAAGTACGAGCAAAATGATACAAAATACTGCATTAACTTAGTCCTTGTATGATGGGCTCTGTTTGTATGACTCTCTGAGTCTCATTGAGTTGCCTGAACTATGAAGTAATTTGAGGATAAAGCATTCAAGAGTTTGAACATGTTGTCTGTTAAACACAAATCTCTCTTGAGGACGGACTGATTTTGCTACATCATACATTTCCAATAGACCCCTGCCTGAGTATACTCGGGACTTACCCTCAACGGGTTAATGCAGGTATTCATCCCTGTACTTCTCCACTACGTGTACTTTGATACCTAAAATGGGCAAAGAGTCTTACATATGTACCTGCAGTATGAGGAAAGACTTCCTTATGCCCCCCCCTAAAAAAAAACAAAAACAAAAAACAAAAAGAAATGCAATACCACAAAGTCGATATACCACAAATTTTGCCATGTAAACTCTTATTTCCATATGCAATAAAATACATGCACTTCTTTATAGTCATATATTCCTACATACACATTGTACTACAAACATGGCTATACATTTTGGAATGACTAGCATTGCCTTTGTAAGAAATACAAAATGTGACTCTTATGCCCTAGCATTTATAGCGAATGTTTAGGCTAAAAGAAAAACACCTTGGATTCTAAACTTTGGCTGACCACCCGATGATGGGTAATATGGATTAAAGCATTCACGCTCTGCAGATATGATCAGAAAGTATATTACTATTATATAAGTCCCTGACTTGCAATATATTTTACAGGCCTGACAAATGAATGACAAGAGGACAGAATTAAAAAAATAAAAAATAAAAACTATAGATTTCTATTCTAGAGCACTCACCACTACATACATGAAACATATCATTTCATATGCTTATCACAAATTAAGAAACCTTAGACAAGTAGAAACAAAAACGAAAAACTTTATTATGCACCAACTCATCTACTTTCTGAAATTGGTCTGGACAAGTTTTGGAAGTATAACATAAAGTTCAAGTTTGATGCCATTCCCCATGGCTATGACCTAGCCAACAGAATCTGGACCCGATCCAGATCATAGCTCAAAACAGAAAAGTTTTTGGCCAAAGGCAATTAAGCTCCAAGTCAACATCTGAGATGCAAGACCCAATATCAGCTTTTCTAGGCCTTTGGGACAGTTGAAGAGTTCATAAAAACATTATTATTCTTAAGTCATTATTAGACAAACATGAAAGCAGTTGTCACAATCTTTTGCTTAAATTAATTTAGCACTACAGTACCCCCCCCCCCTCTAATCATGAACTTATTAACTAGCAGACGTCTGTCTTACAGTACAAAATACACTCCTTTGTAGTTCATCAATTAGTATCTGAGTAAATTGACCTGTGCAAAACACAATCAGCAGGTCAGAAACAATAAAATGCAATTATAATTAATACATACTTCTTACAGTTTTCTATACCACCTTTTTTGGGAACCTTCTTGATGATGTGTTTGATCCCCCTAGCCCCCCCCCCCCCCCTCACTTTTCCTATTGAACTTCCAGTTTATATTACATCAACATCAAGCAACACCAAATGCCGCACTACAGTGCCGCACCACCACCCCATGCTCCAACTTTACTTCCTGCCGTAACTTTGGGGGACACCTGGGGAGATAGGAGGGGTCACACACCATGCTCAACTGAAGCAGGAATCGTTCTCAATAACGTTCGCAAAATACCTTACTGTCAAGAAATGAAGGAAAGTTTTGAAAAGCCTAACTCACTTACCAGGTGATCCAAACATCTGCTATTACATTCTGATACCAGGTTACCATTGACGCTTTGGAGAAGAATTAGTGCAGTCAAATACCACAAACAACACAGATTGATTTTCCAAACTCTGGCCATTTTTCGTTGTCTACTGTTCTGTATTTGGGCATGGCGCGGTGCCGGTGGTTTATTGCACACCCTACCCATTGGTAGAACCAGACCCGAACGCCATCGCACCGCCAGCATCTACCCACGGCCACAGACCATCGTACGGGACACGGCGGCCGTGCTGAGATGGTCCATGATCCGTGAAACCACCAACATCGTCAGGATGTAGGCGTGGCGGGTACAAACACTGCATTCCAATAACATGTATACATGCATGACGTCAAAATAATCTCTCTAAACTCATTGGT
Source organism: Diadema antillarum (assembly GCF_040938485.1). NCBI lineage: Eukaryota > Metazoa > Echinodermata > Echinoidea > Diadematoida > Diadematidae > Diadema > Diadema antillarum. The sequence continues at coordinate 138,784 of NW_027272724.1, forward strand.
CAAAAGTCTGAATGGAATGTGCGAATTATCAGGTATGATGAATAATGCATTAATTGCTTCAGCGCTCACAAGAGCTTACGTATTACACGTACGTAAGGACGCGCGTGCGCGTGTGTGTGTAACTTTGGACAGCATGACATATGCCGCGCACGCAGTACTGAGTACAGTGCATGCATGCAGTGGACAATCAATCACAATATTTTGTCGACTACTTGCATTATCAATGATGCAAGACTGCGAAATACCCTTTATACAGCGCCAGTTTGTGCTCCGATGTAATTGGGACAGGGAGTAGTTATTTCTATAATTCATGGTTTTTATCAGTGCTCTGCGTGCATTGTCCCGTTCGTCGTGTGGAAACCACGCTGGCATATACAAGAAGATGGCTAATGTTATTCAACTTGGTGAGTATTGGTAGTGCAGCTTGTTGTGGAGTAGACGCGTGTAGACTGCAGTCCCAGGTATTGAGTTACGTGTAAGTAAATAAGTTCTACGAGCCGCTACTGGCGCTAGCCTCTCACTCAAAATAAGCTGAGCTCTCTGCTCTGTGTTCATGGTGTTGTGTGTCTGGGCCTCGTCAGCATGCACATCAGTAGACAGAAAGATCCGTCTGTCCGGAGGAGTCTTTTATTTTTTTGACGTTAGCGTGAAACCAGACTCAGTCTCCGCGGAGGAGAGCGATAACGTCAAACAAATTAAAAGAAGACTCCGCACAGCACATGGGCAGACGGATCTTTCTCATCTGTCTCTCTAGATCTAAAACTATCAGACTATACTTTAGTACAGTAAGTATAGGGGGCGGGGGTTAATTTAGCACACCTGCACCTCTACTCAGGCTCAGCTCGGGCAGCCACAGCACAGGGCCAGCTAACTACACGCAGCTGCTGTCGCTTCGCGACAGTGGCTGCACGTCTATTCCTTCGCAGACGTTGTTATGTTTCAGCGGTGGGTGTGCGTTTCCTTCATGAATATCTTTATTAATCGTGGAAAACTAAAATATAAGGAATTATCGTAATCTATGATAATCATTCAATAATCGGTATGCGATTTTTTGTTTTTTTGTCAAAAACTCACCGAAATCTGTGGCTAAAATCAGGTCTGTAAACGTCCTTATTGCTTCACTCCTCATCTGCGTATCATTTGAATGACATTCACTCTCGTATACTACAACGTAGGTAGTCGGGGCAGAAGTGATGAGATAGTCAGATGACCCCGACTAAAAAAGGTCAAATCATTGCCGGCGCGCGTGATGAACAGGTAGGCCAATACTAGATAAGCTTTACGTAACACATAAAACGCACGGGCGCACAGGCATACGTAAAACGCAACCACTTCCGGTTGCGCATGCGTGGTAGTTTGTTGATTTTGTGAAGCTCTCGAAGGAAAAGATGCCACCGCACGATTTTCTCTGAAAAATTCAACAATAAGGTCTGGATACTAACAAAACGCCGAATTCAACTCAACCATCAGGAAAATACGCTGTAGGTGAGTGTTAAACATTATATTACTCTTAAAATCATACAAAATAAAAGGTATTTTATGTGATTTTGCAATAGTGACGGTCGTTTACAACGTTGAAACACTAACGCATGTCAGACTGCTGTGCTGTGCACAGCGGTCTGGTCAGGCTAAGGGCCAGCCAGAGCCTAAAACACTCATATTATTAAACAGTATCTAACACGTTAGGGTAAGGGCACCAGTATTCGGTCAGGTACCGGTAAATATTCAGTCACTTATCAGTAGCGTAGCCACCAGCCAGTAAGTTCAAATGTCACAACACATGCAAATCACATCAATTCACATACTTACACACTCATTCACAACAGGAAACTCCCTTAGCCCCCTCCAAAAAGCCCTCCAAAATCCCAAATTTTACCGTCAAAAGTGCGGAATCGGCGCAGATGAGGCCCAGTCAAAGAGTATGGTTCACCGAAAAAGCACTAAAAATCGAGAAATACGCCGTTCTCTTGCGGGATTTTTTGCTTATCGCATGCTTGGAGTGTAATGGTATCCTCATAAACGCAAAAGAAAAACAAAATTTCCGTACATGCCGATACAGTGTCTCAATGTACAAGTGTTGAATACAGGTGCGCGTGCCGAGGCCCCAGTATTCGGTCACCAATGGTCGTCGCAACGTCCCTGATGCAATTTTGCGCCAACAGGGTAGCGCGCACGCGCATTTTTCAGCTGCCTTGAACACGCATTGACTTTGAACGTGCACATCGCGTGACCAAATACTGGTTGCGGTGACCGTATTCTGGGGCCTTTTCAAGGTGAAATATTTCGGGATTTTGTGCAATTCTGTGAGATATTTATTTATTTATTTATCTATCTATTCAGTCTTTTTTCAACAGGGTAGCCCCATCAGTAGGCAGGTACTGTTCTTACTGGGGGCCCTGCACAAACAAAGCATTACAGTTGACAAAACAGAGACATATACATCAAATACAACACACTGTATGTGGACAAGTACAATTTTTCCACCGAGTCCCCTACATACAGTCACACAATAACTATACACTGACAATTACACGCTTACTAGTCAAACAAGCAATAATAACATGGTGGGCCTACGTATCTATCATAACCAAATAATTAACCATAAATTTCATCAAAAATTAAAACTGTCACTGGAAGTGATAAATACCCAACCAGCAACCATCTTATTTTTCTAATTAACAAACTTATTTACATAACAATATATTACTCAACATTGAATAAGAATACACTGCCCACTGACATTCACATTATATACAGCTGTATATCGTATCTCTTGTCGAATGCTCATAATCTGAGAAAAATAAATATATCGGTAATTTCTGTGTTTGTCAGTGAAAACGCTGTTGCCATGGTAACACAATGTATAACATGAAAAAAAATTATACACAAGTATGATATCATGGATCATATCATATCCTAAATTTCAAATCAAATACTCAAAAAACTAAAAAAAAGCAGTATTATTCTATAATTTTCATTCAAATAATGTTGTTAACATGGCAACACTTCAACTATAACATAACAAAAATGTAAACATCTAAATCATATAATAATCACATATGCCAAATTTCAAACCAAATACTCAAAACTCTATGAGTTAACAAAATCCATAATTTTTTATATGATTTTTCATTCAAATTATACTGTTACCATGGCAAGACATTGTACAACAGTTAACCAGAAAGCCTATCTCATCCACTGGCAATTTGAATGACCTTCAAAACAGAGAAAGAAAAAAAAGAGAAAAGAAAAGAAGAGAAAAGAAAAACAAAACAAAACCTGTCACCACAGCACATACTCTCCGACAACTACAAAAGGTGGGTCTGCATTCCTACAAACTTGTACATACCATAGAAAGCACATGTGTGCTCAAAAAATATGTGAGCTCAGAGAAAAAATGCATTTTTTGCATGATCTTCAAATGAAAAGGTATGGCATTATCAAAACAACATTGCTTGTGAAAAAAAGCAAACAAACAAAAAACAAAAAACATACCAAATTATCAAATGTATGATAATCACCAATACAGCATCTTAATATTGCCGACTTTTCAGAAACTGAGTACAAATGTTTACTTTGTTTGAGCATTTCTCACTTCACTTGGAAAACTATCCCAAAGTATTGCACCATCAAAAGAAAATGCCTTTCTGCCACTTTCAGTTTTTACTTTGGGTACAACTAAACCTCTACTTTGAGCATTTCTCGTACTGTATCGATGTACACTCATGGCAGCTGAAAACATACTCTGCAGATATACAGGGGCAGAATCATTCAGAATGTCAAACATAAGTTTTCCTTTCTGAAATTTCCATCTCTTCTCTATATCTATCCATTTTAGACGTGTGAACATCTATTCTTGCTGTTTGTTTGTGTTGCTTGATGAGAATATCCTTTATTCTTTGACTTGAGTTTGTCCACACACTTGAGCAGTAATCATAGTAAGGTAATATCAGAGCATTTGCTAATATGCTTAGCGCTCTCTACAGTCAAATACTTTCTTACTCTACAGAGCAAAGCTAGCCTGTAAGCAATTTTGGCAGATACCTGGGCAACATGTTCATTCCAGGTCAAGTGTTGATCCAACCAAACACCAAGATATTTGACCGTCTTCACATGTTCTATCGACACACACTTTCAATCTGAATATCAATGTCTTCCCTGATACCATTTACTCTCTGTGGGGTGCCGACTAACAAAAACTTTGTGTTTTCAGTGTTGAGTGTGAAACGACGACTCTGCTTGCCTTAGATCATCATTCAATACAGTCTCTAATTCTTTGGGACTCGAAGCGCTATACATAATAGCACTGTCATCTGCATACAAAACGATTTTGCTGTGTGTGACAACAGAGGGTAGGTCGTTAACAAAAAGCGTGAAGAGCAGGGGTCCTAAAATAGAACCCTGCGGTACTCCTGATTTGAGATCCAGTGTATCAGATTTTTTTTCCCATGGATCATTGTACATTGTTTCCCACGTATCAAATATGATTTGAACCGTGATATTGCGTTATCACCTATACCATATGTACCGGTACGTAGTTTATGTAATAACAGGCCATGATCCACGGAGTCGAAAGGTTTCCTTATGTCTAGGTATACCAAACCTGTCAATTTCCCACTGTCCATATTCCTGAATACATAAGCACTGACATCAATTAAAACTTACAATGTACATGTACCTGGATCTTAGTTTTCTAACTGTCATTTTCTGCTAGTCTGAAGCTTTAAGATGAATCTTTGAATTCAGAGAAGGTTTACTGACGAGTCTTGCTCCATAAACCTACTAACAGTATTTAGCACAACAGTCTTTAAATCTCTCCATTGAGGGTGTGTATAGAAGATGTGTACGGTACTCTTCAGCCATGCATGTAAGCTTAGCCTATTGTGTGATGGGGGGATTGTGATTGTGGGATTCATTTAAGAGTACATTATACCGGTACTGTATCTATTGTGTGAAAATCATTTGATTCAGAATGGTCTCATATTCAAATAATGTGCAGTTTAATGTTTCCGGGTTAGCATGCCTGTACAGTGATGGGGCCTTAAACTGCACATTACTTGAATATTAGACCGTTCTGAAGCAAATCATTTTCACACAACAATAGATATGTACTCTTAAATGATCCCAAAAGAATTGGAACAATCATCCCCCAGCATTCCTACTGATTCCCACTGATCTCCACTGATTAGTTGCTAGCCATCCCCTTTAACCTGCTCCGTACTGGAACTTGATGCCAGATTTTCAAAATGTCGACAGGAGTGTCTACATTTGTGGCCGAAATTTATGTTTATTTGTGTAATGCTGACCTGAAAATGACTTTGATGAAAAGATCAGAGTTTCTTCTATCAATTTCTATTCTTTTCTGTATCAAAACTGCAAAGCATGCATTTGTTTTGTTTTGTTTTTTGTTTTTTGTTTGTTTTTTTTTTTGGGGGGGGGGGGAGGGGGGTCTACCGGTAATTCACTTTTTTCCATCATTGTAGTGCACACTTTGGTATAGTACTCATATGAAGATGTACATGTAATTCAGGCTGAGCTTACTACTGTCTTTCGCTGACCCCTTTTGATACGGTCCTGAAAGTGTAACAAAAGAGTTTGCGAACCCATCAGCATGCGCTGTAGTCATAATCTCAGATCCAGACAACATGTTGTGTTTGATGGCACATGCAGTTGCCCATGAAATGGGACGACATTGTACTGTACATACTGCTTGACTGCTTTGCACTGATAGATTGCCAACCTTTGACTGGCAAAAGAATCTTTTGGGGGGCATTGAAGGCTCTCAGAGAAATTTGGAAGAAACAGTTTAATCCTTGACTTCAGAAACTTATTCTGATATTTTGGATTTGCAATATATTTGTATATAAACTAGCAAGTAGGTCTTGAAGTACATGTAGCTCACTCTCCATAGGTTGGGTTTGTAGCATGTTTGTAGTCAGTTTGCTTTACATATTTTAAATTTAGGTTTTGTTTGTCTTCTATTGAAGGAAACAATCCCGACTGTCTCGCTGGAGCTGTTGCTTTAGCAGCAAACAGTCTGCTAAGTGGAAATGTCATATCAGTGCCAACAGACACAATCTATGGCGTTGCAGCTCTTGCTCAGAATACTGCAGCAGTCGAGAAGTTGTATGAAATCAAAGGGAGGAATGGACAGAAGCCTATTGCCATATCGGTCAGCTGTATTGAGGACATTCACAGGTGAGTAGCCCATTTTAAAGTAGACTTGGATTAAATCTTTAGAAAAAAGTGAAGTCATATCACATGGCAGTTTATTTTTGTCTTCAGAGTTTAAATGCCAAGTGATGATTAATGAATAAAGCTTCTGCCCATATTATTTTAAGTTAATGTTTTACGCAGAACACACATAATGTGAGTGAATGCCTTGAGCTATAACCAGGAGGTTATCAAATTACCACAGTATGATCATCTTGTCTTGTCTTCTGATAACTTTGCAGTAACTGGGTTATACACTTGCAGTTACTAGATTGTCCTTACATGTACAGTTTGTACATAATTTTTAAAGGGTGTGTACAGTTCTGGTCGAGGTGAAGATTTAGCTTTTAACGTTTTGCGAGATATTCAGAAACCAAGTATGAGATGTCAAAGAGCATGCAGTTCAAAGGGGTATCAAAAGTTTATTCTACGAAAATCGGTTTTGAAATGGCTGAGATATCCAAAAACAAGGTGAAACAAAGAGATCCTAATAAAGTTGTGGCATGTCACCTTTTTTTAATATTATTAGCACTTTTTCAGATATCTCAGCCATTTGAAAACCAAGTTTCATCAAATAAACGTTGAATCGGTTCTTAAAATTACATGCTCTTTCATATTTCATTAGAGGCTTTTCATTATCTCAGTTAGGAATGTTCAAAACCTCTCAAATCCCTACCTCAACCAGTACTGTACAGTCCCTTTAAGACCCTCTACTAAGAAGGCAATTCAGTTCAGGCAAGAAATAAGTAAAATATATTTTTTTTTAAAAGAATTATAGTCTACAATTCTATATCAGTCAAGGATAAGTGGCTTACATACTGTAAAACGAGGAATTTTCGCGTGCATTTTAATTTCGCGAATTTCGCGAGCGCCAAAATTCGCGAAATTAAAATGCATGCAAAAGTTTTTGTCTACATTACATGCATTGAACACCAGTGGCAATTCGCGAAAATTTCATGCCACGAAAAGGGCTGTCGGCTCCAATTTGCGAAAATTTCATGCCGCGAATATATCATGTTTTACAGTAATCGAGGTGTTGATGGAAACCAAACTTTATTCAGAATATCAACTCATTGTACTGAAGTCTGTATTTGAGCTTGTAATATAAATTGAAATACTGTTTATTTAATCTGGATCACTGTAGTACTATGCATTATACCTGAATTGTGTTAAGCTTTGTGCCACCTTCACAATTTTTGGATTTTCAACCCACACACATAATCTCAAATAATATGACTGTTTTTATGACCTTTGTTACTGAGGTAACTTGAGGTAATAACTAAAGCATGTCTGGTAATGGTGGTCTGACTGGTTTGAGCACAAGCCATCATATGAAGGCTACGAGACTGGTGAAGTAGTGGATATTGGTCAAGTCTTTATCATCATGAATTCTATCAAGCATTAAAATCTTTCTGTGCTCAAACTTAAAATTACCCCACAAGTTATACAAATGTAGCTCAAATCAGACCAGGAGGAACTTGGTACATAACTGCAGGAATTCAGTAAATTTTTGGCTGCTTATTATCTTCTTCATACATCATAGTTACTACAAATTATGGTAATCCTAGCCAGACAGTGTAGGCTCGCATGCCACTGGGCTAAAAACAAATAGCAGTGTTTTCAGACAGGTACAATTGTACCTTGCCATCAATGATAAAATCTGTGAATGAAATGCACTTCCTACAACAATCTCTGTGTGATATGAAACAGACAGTTGTAACGCCAGTAAGCAGTTAACACAGTTTTCCTAGTTATCCTACATCTTGTACATGTGACTGTTGTATTCATATGTGGTATTCAGCCCTTATGAACTTTGTCAGAGAAATGAAGAGTGTTCCAGGGAAAAATGCTAGGCTATTCATTGCTGGAATGACTCAAAATGAACTCACTTTTTTTTTCTTTTTTTCCTTTTTTTTTCAGTATAGCTTGCATTCTAATAACTATTTACTGACATCATGGCATTGATGATGCTTATTAAACACATTGCTAATTGTTCTAAGTGTTATTAATTTTCCTGTGTGCATTGTGGTCGTTCACCAGGTGGAGCTATGTTACTGTGACAGATGATGTTCTTCGAGACCTCCTTCCTGGACCAGTGACTCTAGTCTTCAGAAGAAGACCTGAGTTAAATCCTGACTTCAATCCTGCCACTGACCTGATTGGAGTTCGTATTCCAAATTATCCTTTCATTCAGCAGTTGGCTGCATCAGTGGGAGAACCTATTGCCCTGACCAGTGCTAACCTGTCAGCAGAGAGAAGCACACTGTCAGTACAGGTGAGCAATCCACAGCAGAGGCCCAATGTTTTTAAAGGTCATGTTTACCATTGAGAGTAGTGGTTTCAGAAATATTTGAGATACTGTATCACATGTGATGCATATGTGCAGGTCAGTTGTATCATAAAACATCCTACAAGTGTGTCATGTAAAAATTTTGCAATAAAACCTAGAATATAAGGAGATATCACTATTTTTCTCAATAACCGTAACTGTAGACAGTTTAGTCTGGTAACATTTTTATTATAACCATTGTTCACATTCTAAATATTCAACATTACTTAACACTAATTATACACATTCAAATTTTTACATTGGTTGTTTCTATCCGTAACTCACAGTTTAGAACTATTTTGAAGCACTAATACCAGGTTTTTATTTCATCTGCAAATGGTGAATAATGCCTTTAAATAATTCACAGTGTGAGTTTACTGGCAGTAGCAGTAAGCTGTCCACAGTATGGGTTTACTGTTAGTATGATTAAACAAGCCACAGTTTGAGCGTACTGTCATCAGCAGTGGGTGGTCTACAGTGTGAGTTCACGGCCAGTAGCAGTGAGCAGTCCAAAGTATGTGTTCACTACCAGTAGCAGTAAGCAGTTTACAGTGTGGGCTCCCTCTGAATTTTAGTAAGAGTAAATTATGAACAGGGTAGATAGACTCTCCATAGCAGTAAACGATCCTTGGTTGGGTTCACTGACTGTAACAAGAAGTAATCCACCACTGTCAGTAACATGCAAGTGAGAGTGAAAGATGCAAGAATTTTGATTTGCTTTAACAAAAAGGCTGAAGGTAATGGTAATGAAGTACAATGTACCTTCACATTTATCTTAGTAGATCTTGCCTACTACATTTCATACTGTTCTTTAGATATTCTGATGTACTGTGATGGTTGCTTTTGCTTGTTCAAATTCTTCCTAGGAATTTGAAGAGCTGTGGTCCAAGATAGATCTGGTTTTTGATGGAGGCATCCTAAGTGACTCAGAAGAGGCCAGGAAAGGTTCAACGGTCATTGACCTTTCAGAGATAGGTCGGTTCTCTATCATACGACCAGGGAGGTGAGTTCTTAGGTTTAGGATCAGATTTTCTTCATGGGAAGTATTCTGTGATTATGAGTTACACTAGTAATCTCACAGATAGACAAAAATTTCTGGTAGAAATGGCCTCTAGTATCATGTATGAGAGCCTTTAGCTGTTTCCGTCATAATTTGCTAATTTCTTATCCACTACATAAGACATTATATTGATCATTTCCACTGGCAGTAAAGATTAAATTACAACTCTAGCATATATGCAACTTTTTTGGTAAAAAGTTGCTTCATGGACATGTGGGCCCAATGACTCGTGAAACATTGCCAGAAAATTTGATCCTGGAAGATAAAACTCATGATGACTGGACTTTACTCTCTTAGCTTATTTTGAAAGCCATGCAAGCAGCTAAATGCGCAGTGTACATGTTTTAACTTTTATGTACTTGCCTTAACTGCTTTTCATCATTTTGTCGTCCAGTACCTGACATCCAGATACCAAATTCAGTTGACATCCTTCTTAAAGACAGGGAATTTAGTGTTGTGTAAATTGTTTAGTGGTCTCCATGGCACGCCAGGGGTAAAGCCTCACATGCCCCAAACTGACTTAATTCAGAAAATCATGGGAGTGCAGAATTATTCATTCATGAGTTATGTATGTATGGTCCCCATGAAGGATCTTTAATAGGAATGTTTAAACGTTCTGTTTACCTTTGGGAGCGGTGATTTAAAAAAAGATGTTCAAGATATCACATTTGATGCATATGAGTACACTGTAGGTCAGTTCTATCACACAACTATTCATATTTTGTAAATTTAACAATACTTAGCATTGATTAAAATATGAATTTAAAATTTTACATGATTGATTATTTCTATCCCTAACACACATTGTAGAACTAATTTGAAGCACTGAAGCTGGGTTTCTGTTTCATCTGCAAATGGTAAATTATGCCTTTAAGACTCGTAGTACTGTGAATTTTAATCAGTGTCTCTGTATCCTCCCCTCTCTGTATCCTCCCCTCTCTCTCTCTCTCTCTCTCATATCTTCATCATCATCATCATCATCATCCTCATCCTCATCTTTCCCGATACTGGAACCATGTAGTGCTGAAGAGAAAACCATCAAACTTCTTCATGGGAAGCATCACTTGAAGCAGAAAAAGAGGTAGTACAAGATGCCATTGAGAGAGATATGGACTGCACCTAAACCAGCCAGGTTTTGAGACAAGAGGCAATACCAAAAGACTTTCATAGAGACAGGATGAATTGCCAGATTACCTCCATCATCTTGTGTTGGTTTTCCTGTGACTTTGTGCACTTTGCATGGAGAAGGAAAAATAATGTGTGTTGAAAGCATGTATGATTCACACCAACGGACTATATTGTGCCTATGTAATGCTATTTAATACATATTCCAGACATTTCTAACATCTTGAGCTCACATGTTATGGTATGATGCCTGAATCAAGGGCATAGAGGTGGTCTTTGAATAGCCATGTCTTTGCTTGTTGAAATTTCCAGAAAAACGTTTGTGTAACATAAAGATCATTTCAACACTGTCACTACATGGCAGCTATTGATATAAGTTGGTAGATTTGTGGTTGATGTGTGTGTTTGTATGTACACAAAGGGTGCGTGTGTATGGGTGTGTATGGGTGGTTGCTGGTATTTGCAGTGCTTTGCTATGTGCTTGTTACCATTAAGATTTTTTCCCTCCAAAGTCTGTTTGCTGGTAAAACTGGAATACCTCAGACAACCTATGAACACCAGCACCATCTGTGGGTTCTCACTGATACCAAGAAAAGTTGAATGTTTTATTTTGAAAGCATACCTTGGTACTTTTTGTATGTTGATTAATTCCATGAATTCATATAAGAGAGACATTCCTCTTTTTTATATAATGCTCTATATATGTATACCAATGGAATTGACGTGTGCTCTCATAGAAACTAGCTTCTAGTGTTTAAATGAACATAAACTGACTGAACTATGAATCACATGATTACAAGTGAAATGCTTATCTTCATAATAACCACAGTGGTTTAGATTTATTTAAAGTTTGAAATCACTTGAGTGTAGAGTCCTTTGGGATTCTTGTGTTCTATGAATCTTTCTCAGAGTAGTCTGTTTCTCTGTGATTGATGACATGGACATTCTAGGCTAATTGTTCAAACCAGGAATGTCATTTCAGTTTTATAATTTCATCAGTTTCAGGGCATTGTCTCTTCAAGGAACCATCAAGATTATGTAATCTAAAGAATTGATTTTTCTTTTTCCCTATTTTTGGTGCTGTTGCAAAATATATGTGACGCTGTAGTATTTCACCATGCAGGCAGATTAGTTTTGAAGATATCTATATTTTTGTACCATGTTAGAAGCAGTTTACCGGAGAATCACAAGCAGTCACAAACATCTTCAATTTGAGGCTGTCTGGATGACAGTGCAAAGACAAATTATCACAGTCTAAGACTGTCATACATACTGGCATATCATGTTTGAATGGATTGTTAACACTACCACTATCCACCCCACACTATTGCCTTTGTGTTTACTTTCATGAGATCATATGTTGTAATACATTACATCTGGCATCCTGATTTCCTATGTAGTGAAACAGTCATGACATTTTCAACACCTCTTGCCCATGTAGACAAGCAACTGTTTGTATTAATCAGTTTGAAATAAGACAGTGAATGTGAATTTTATGTTATCAAATTTGGCATTGCATTGGTTAGTTATGTGTACATTGATACAGTCTCTTTTCAGATACTAAGTTTTCCTTCAATTTAATTGTAGCTATATTCTTGTAGTCAAAGATGAAGGTATGAACACTGATACAGTCTAATAACCAGAGGAGAAAGCCCTGTAATGACATGCTGCATTCAGGTTAAGGAACATTTTTATTCAGAGCTAGGTGCATGGTTCAGTGAGTGACATAGATTTGAAATGGAACAGTTTACACAGTAACATGTCAAAGTGAGATGTAGATGATGTTTTGATATACCGTATGTCCCCCCCCCCAAAAAAAAAAAACAAAAACAAAAACAAAAACAAAAACAAACTACAACAGGACCCTCCGCAATGATAACTTTAAAAATAGTGACTCAATCCAAATACACTTTACAATTTCAGGGTACGAAACTATACTCATTGCCCACATCTTACAGAAAACCCCATTCGATTTGCTTAAGTGTTCAGAGAGAAATGAGGAATGTTGTAGAGCATGTCAGGAATCTCTTCCCTCCAAGTTCCGTCTATTGTGTTCACACACAAGAGTATCCAAGTGCTACACTTCGAAGAATCAGACGTATGACATGCTTTACAACAATCCACATTTCTCTGTGACCGCTTAACCAAATTGAATGGGGTTTTCTGCAAAATAGAGCAAAGATGTTATATTTTAAGACCCTGAAGTAGCATTTAGACAGCTTAATCATATTGGGTGTTATCAATAAGAAAATCTGATTGTAATTTTTTGGGGGGGACATACTGTATAGGCAATCTCACAGCATAAATCTATTGAATACGCCTACTCATGTTTAGAATACACTACTTATATTGAGAATACATGTACTGTGAAATAGCTGTTCTTTCCAGACATGTCCATACTGAGATTTTATTAATCTTGGCTTTTTATAGTATAAACTGTCATTATCTTTATGTCTCCTGCCAGTTCAGTCTACTGTCACTTGATTCATTCCAACTATCTGTTTTTGGGGTGGAGTTTTTCAGTTGCTGGTGAAAAATAAAAATCAAATATTTGACAAATGTTACTCACATCATTCTGTAGTACAGTGTATACTAACACACAAGAAAAGTTGGGAAGGTAGGAGCAGTTAATTTATTTTCAACTTGCCATTATTTTACCCTTACATTCAAAGTGTATTTGATATACACATACACTCTGTATCATCGAGTCATTTGCATTGCTAAAATTGTAAGTGTAATGTATTCAGTGCCCAACATGAATTTTACTTGACTGTATCTCATCTTTATGGAGTCTCATGCTAGTCTGAGCTGCTAATGTAATTTACTATTCCACACACTGTTTACAACTTGCAGTGTGCTTTGTGAACTTATGAGAGCTTCCCTTCACCTCATTGCTACATGTGTATGCACATGTATTTTAATGGATCGTGAGGATTTGCCATTTTTGTTGTCTTTATCATGGTCCAACCAGAAAAACTGGATGGATTTTATATGTAATGAGCATTCAGGAGTTAATAACCAAAAGCATATGTTCTGTTAATGATTACACACTTTGAATTTGTTACCCCCATACAGCTTTCAGAATATAATGCATTCTCCTGGAGTTGTTGTAGAAGAAACATGGAGGGTTTTACAGTGTACATGTATGTGTCAGTGTAATCGTACATGTATAAGCTTTTGCAGTTCTGATAATGTCGATTTTTCTTTAAAAGATATGTTAACCATGAAAGTTGAGCAAAGAATGAGTGCAAACTTTCCCCATGTCCTCTTCATCATTCTTGTCATTCCTGCAACTATGAACCTCAACACAGGTTTCAGGTACAGTAGATTCCCTTATAAGGAAGTCCTTGGGACTGGCTGTTTTCTTTTGTTATTATATTAAAAATTTGTTATAACCAAACAAACAAACAGTAAAAAAATATACAGAGAATAATGTTGCAGCCTGAACTATTTCGTTATCACCAGATTTCGTTATCACCATATTTATTATAACGGGAGTGCACTGTATCTCAACCATCAGCATCTTCTCCCACTTTCTAGCATTGCTGTGACCACCAATACCATTTTGTACTATTTTTGTGGCGATCTCCTTTTCAGTACAATTTTCTTTGAAATCTGCGTTTTATAAGTAATGTATTATTTCATAGTAATCATGATTAGACAGACAGAATGTGACATAAACTACATATAGTACTTTCTGTCTGCTCTCAGTATCACAAATCTCTGATGTCTTCAGATCTGTTTGCACCTGTCTTTATGTTTTATTATTTTGTTTTGTTTTATTTTTTGTGGGATTTGGTGGGAGTTGGCAAAAGATGCTCAATTAGATCTCTGTACTTTCTTCTCACTGAGATGACAATGATTATTCATTGTGAAGCATTTAGAGATCCTAGTGATCAGATAATTTATACACACCTCCAGATGACTTTAGCTTCCTTGTGTGAATGGCAGTGTACATGTTACTTCAGCTTCTAGTGTATTAGAGAAAGATGGTGGATACAGCAGAAGTGGTTTCTCGGACTGCTTCCATTTCCTTTACAAATTATACGTGAAATATTTCTATGAAATTGAATTTTATTGATGTGTTGCCCAAGCCATTATTCTGTGATAATTTGAGTGTAGACAAATCTTTCTCATTATGAGGCTGTAAGTCTTTCTTTCTTTTCATCGTACAAAGTGTACTTACGTTGCTGTTGCTACATAAATTGACTGGGTATAATTATGTATCGTGCTAACTGTCAGTTTATATAATGGTACTGTCTGAGTAAAATTCTTGGAGATGCACATGCATGTTCACATACATAATATGATGTACGAGATGTACAGTATGATTATTAGATAGTTTTTGAGCTATATAAATGCAGTGTACAGTCTCACAATACATAAAGTATCATGTGAGAAATTAACATTTTTAAATGTAGAGTGATTTTTATTAAATAAAGAATATACACTGTACAAAGAAAGGCTAGAAAGTGTCTTTGTATTGAATGAAATATGAGTTTTGATATGCTAACATACTCAGAGGTCATGCATGTATACATGCAACTATACATTGTCGGTCAATAAAAAAATACAATTCAAAAATTGCAATTCATTTTGAAAAACAACTATGAACAAAAGCTAATTATACATGTTTTAAGAGATTGTCTTATCCCACATCATTCATAATTGTTTCTATGTTGCATGTGTTTATGCTTGGATGAGCAGATACACTTACACACACACACACACACACACACACACACACACATATGTACACACACTCACATCATTGTTTGAGAGAGTGCAAACATTGACCTTTGCCAAAGTCTTGTACAAGGTTTGTATAATGCTTAATTATGCGATGTTTGATTAAAACAATTGGGATTTGATATTACTTTGGTTTTCGCACATCCAAATGACGTCCGTAACATAATTGATAATGCATGTATACCACACACACCTAGTTAATTTCCGATGGCTTGGATATACACGTATGTATACATATTCTCTGTTAAAGTGGCTCGTTCCCGTTCAGTCCAGCGGTAGTCTAGGCCCGGGTTTGATGAGCTAATAAGCAAATAAAAAAAACAAAACAAAACAACTTCTACCTCTACTCCCTTCTACTTCCGGGTTTCTGCAGCTGACAAGCAAAAAAAAAAAAAAAGGTCTTGACCTCATCTTTCTGATGTATATTTTGATGCCTCCAATTATATCATGGCACAAATTATCTTTACTTTCCTCTGAATACATAGAGGTTCAAGAAATTCTCACAATTTTCATATATTTTTCTACCTATGCAGCTTCAAATAATATCGGTATGCTATAGTAACTATACATCACAATGTTCCAATCTGACACGGACGTACAACCAAGATGCTGTATCAGTAGAAAAAAAATGTAATGACATTGAATAGAATTGATAATAATAACAATAATTATCATTATGATAATGGTATATAAACGAATAAATGATAATAAACAAATTCTTAAAAATTGAACAGAATAAAAAAACAAAGAGCAGAAGACGAAGTGCTCCAAAATGTGCTGGTTGCTTGGAGGGTTCTACCTCCGAGCCTAGCTTATTTGAAGTGTCACTGTACAAAGTAAGTACAACATATGACTAAGAAATGGAATACACTGTACTTGAAATATAATCTCGGCAATACTACCAATGGCTACATTAAAAAGAAAAGAAGGAGAAGAAGTGAGGTAGAAAATATATTGATAATGACAAAGGATAACACATTGTAGTACAGAGTCGGGGTGAAAGGTCCGCTTCGTTAATCAACAGGCAAGGGGTTCCATACCTCAGCTTCAATGTATGCAAGTAAGTTTGACATGGTGTAATAGATTCAGTCAAGAATAAGTTGGCGTTATATTTGGTGCTCGAAAAAACATTTAAAAAAATCCTTTCGTAAAATCTGCCAGTCGACAGGCGGAGCGGAGCCGTAAAATTTGCTTATTGATACTGCACATTGTAGGACCCTACGCAATATTGCTTTGCTATTATGCATTGCTTTAAGCAAATATGAGGGTTTAACGATATACATCTGTATGTAGATAGGAAAAAAAATAGAATTTAAATGCCAGGTTAGAAAGTTACTTGTTCATTGTTTGTTATTGTCAGTGGTCTAATATCTCCATGACATTAGAGTGCATTATAGTGCAAACTGTGCAAACTAGAGTGCACGACACAAGGCAAATTCTAGTTGAGTATAGGCGAAATTGAATGCCTTTTTTTCTTCATCATTCGCAACTTCATTTGTACTATATATGTTGACAAGAATGTTTTATCAATCAATGCTTGCACATGAAGGCGAGAAGGCGACATCTTCAAACTTGCCAAAGCGCCCTATAGATTTTAGAGACAAAAATTGCCTTGGTGAGCCTCAATATGTCATTCGCACATTAATTTTCCATCGGTATCCATCAACACTGATAGTCGATGTTCACCTTTACGAAGTCGACATAATGAGATTTCGAGCAGTGATTCATAATTTTTGTAGGCAAAAAGAAAAATAACAATGATGATAAAAAAAGGTTAAATACGCAAATTTTCCATGACAGAGGTGTGTTGTCATCTCCCTGTGAAGGTGAAATGAATTCAGTTATCCAATCTCGTCATGCTGATTCTGGGGGTAGGGAGGTCCACAGCGTACTCATACACATGCACAAAAAGGAAAAGAATAGACTCCTTTAGTCGTGTATTTGATGGGAGATGATCTTTTCATTTCAGTCTTTTTTTGGTCAATTTCAATGCTTTCATCGTTTTTGAAGCCTGACCACATGAAGGTAATGTATGGACTTTGCTGACCATTGGTAACGCCATGTCAGGCAATTTTTTCAGCGTGGCTGTTTCCCCTTCTAAGGAGTGATTCGTGTCATAACCCTCGTCACTCGCCGAAAATCGTCGCGGCATCTGTGGCTGATCTCCGTTACCATCTTGCTTAGAATTTGGACGGTTGGATCGGTTTTGTTCAGCTCTGGAGCAAGACTTAGTTATGGACACCACGGCTTTCTCCCGGTTCTTTCTCTCTTCCTCTATACTAGATGTGCTAGGACGGCCTGCTAAAGTGACTTTTACATTTGTCTTTAAAAGCGGTCCGTTCCCACGTATAGGAACATTAGATTTTGGCGTTACGGTAACGGGGCACCTTATCGTTTCTTTTCGTTTCGAGTGAATGGAGGATCGTCGCTTCCTTAGAGCGATAAACTCTCTTGGCACCGTGCTTGTTCTTCTGGTCATGCGGAAAACTTTCACGGCTTCTTCATGTCTCTGTTTCCTATGTTCCCCCCGCTCCCTTCTGTCGCTTCCCAGTGTGTCACAGGCTTTAGCCGCCATCTCCGGCTGCCCCAATATAGCCGCATTTGTCCTAAAACGGTTCTGTGGTTTTGGATTCTTGAAAGTGACTCCTTTTTGCTCACCGCGCACATTTCCTTCATTAGCATGACTCAGAACAGTGCCTTCATTCTTGCGTGGAATTGGATATTTCAAGTTGGATTGTTTGAGTGGTCTGTCAGCAAACGTTTGTCGAAAATGAGACGCAAATGTAGTTCGAGAAAAATTATGTGACTGTGGAAATGTGAGATGAACTGGACGTTTGCTGCTGAGGGAAAGCCGCCCAGGAATTCGTCCGTCCGTTGTTTTACGTCGAGTTAACCCAACTGCTTTCTGCCTTGGTCTGCCTTCGTCTGACACAGAAACAGGAACCAATGTTTCCTTCGGTCTCTTTCCTTTACCGATTTCACAGCCATCAGTCTCTACATAATTACCTTTGAAACAAGCCGTCGTCACACCAGCGAGATTCGAGTTGTTTTTCGAGACGCTGCTTCCTTTCCCGAAAGAATCCGTAGTCTCACGCCCCAAGAGGATGATCCAGGGGTTCCCGCTATTAGATTTCAGCTGATTCCCGCGGGAATGGAACTTGTTGCCGATTCCTTGATTCTTGGTGACAGCTTGACCGTCGAGTCTGGCCTCCGTTGGTGTATTAGCCATGGGAGCAGTTGTCAGGTCATCGTCCAAGACTTCTCGGTAGATTTGACGTCTGGTTGGTGGAGGAGAAGGTCTGTCAGCTGTCACTTTGTTCATTTTTTCTGCTCCTTCTTCAATCACCATTGCCATTTTGAAGTGAAAGCTGCCCTGTCGCTTTCCAGCAATCTGCCAGGCAGTCTGTTGGAAGATCGAGGAGTAAATGTGGTAGGTAAACACAAATTGTACGACTAATACCCTGCAGACTGTAAACAGATGAATACTTGCTAGTAACACATGGAATTATCGTGTTGTATATAAGTTATTTCACATATTGCTTTATTGCTGTTGTTGTTGTTTTAAAGAATGAAGAGAATGAGAGAAAAACTGGGGCCTTGTACATCAAAGAATGTGCCCCAGACAAAAGTAATGTAAAACAAATAAATCTTAGAGATACTAAACAAGAATATCAAACAGTGGCGGATCCAGGGAGGACCGCAGCCGGCGCACGCCACCCCCCCCCCCCTCTTTATTTTTTGTTGAAACAAAAGAAATAAAAGGAAAAATGGGGGAGGGGTGCGTGCGCCCCCCCCCCTTTAATTTTGTAAACGCGCCCCCTCTTTATGGAATTCCTGGATCCGCCCCTGTTAAATATACCATGATGGCTCCGAGGGAGCTCATAATGGGCGTCTCCGCAAAGGAGCTCATACAGTCTCCATGAGGGAGCTCATACAAAAAATAAAATACAACTATTAAATATTAAATATTAATTATATATGTTTTATTGCAAAGGAGTGAAAGGGATCTAAATAACCTCCTCTGCCACAATGTTCTCTCCCTCGCTGCTGAAGTCGTCGATGTTAGTCATCCGATGATAGTCGTCGCCACCCTCAGTCTTTGTGGTTTGTTCGCTGGGCTTTGTATCAGAATGAGGGACTGTAGAATCTTTAACATCTCTCTCTGCTTCTACTTCTTCATCCACCCTTCTATCATTTCGGGAGCACGCTCGAAATGTTTCCCAGTTCTCTCGAAGTCTGCCTCGAATTTTTCGCACGTCTTCGTGGGCTCGTCGATTCAGGAGTAAATAATAAATGGCGGAAAACTCGTCAGCTCGGCCTGTCAGCACTGAGTCACTAACGAGCGAGGACTTAATGCCAAATTTTTCTTTGATTTCCTTGATGACATCGTGGTCCAGCAGCATACGGCTTACTCTTCGAGGGGATACTGACGAGCACGGTGTGCTGGGTGGTGTCGGGGTCGGTGGGTCTGAGATGAGCGAATGTAGTGGTTTAAAGCTCCCAGCTAGCCAAGGATGGCACAAGACCTCGTCAATAGTTGGTCGTTTCTTAGGGTCAGGTTGTAGCAGCGTCCGTACAAAGTTCTTGCAGTCTGCAGATGACAGTAAGTATTTATTGTGGTTGAATAGTCATGAAATCTTCGGAAATAATAGACAAAAACACGCACTGAGAATGTCATTGTGGACATGGCGGATGGAAGGCAAAACTTTTTTTTTAGCCTTGTGCCAATCTTAGCTCGAACAACAAACATTAATGATTTCAATGATGAATACCGAGTCAATAATGGTATCGATTTGAAACAAAGATCAAAGTAGACCAAATTCCTGATGTTGGAAATTTTATTTTAAGCTAAACGTATCAATTGTTGCACCTTTTTGTAAACACTTCATGACTTCATTAATTACGTTCTTATTTATTCTTCCTCTTGATATCTCGACAATCGAGCAGGGAAAATTTATAATTGGATGTTGTGCGGTGTGACATTCAAAGACAGACGTCCATTTTTCACAGTTTGATTGAAATATATTTATGAAAATCATAATCTTGTGTAGGTCAATCTCCACCAGTTTTTTAGTTATTTGGAGTTCGGCGTCAATCAAGTTTGGCGAAAGATTTAACACACACGATAAAATCTGATGTCATAATGCCTCGCTTGAATGTCTGCTGCTACTAACACCTGACTAATGAACAATGCCAGATGAAATCGATATATCCTGAATGGTCCGTTCTGAGAATATGCACTTGACTGTGTGTTAGCAGGAGGGCTGACGATCGAGTCTAACACGTCTGAGTATCAGTGAAGATTCCGTTCATGATGAGAAACTAACACCTGACGCCAAGGCTGAAATCACAACTGGTTTCATTAGCCATGTCTCACCTTACCTACTCAGTGACACAGCTTGACATAGGATACGAGAAACAACGCACGCCATCTGTGATACCATACTTTTCAACGAACACAAACTCGTTTATTTTAAGAGGCAGCATTTCGTAAATGTTTGTTCCACAAAACTCGCATCGCGTTTGGGTTCAAGAGACTGTACGGGTTTGCTTGTCATGTCCATTGTATCAATGTATCCAAGGTGGTATGCATATCGAGTTGTTAGTCGTAGGTCTTGTTAATGCAGCCACTCATCTCATTCTTGTCTCAGTCGGAGAGCCTGAATTATCTCCCTTCTTTGTGCCCTCTTTCTTTGAATTTCATTGTATTTCAATTTCCTTGTTTTTCCTCCCGTCCATTCCTTTTCCTTTTCGCTGTCATCTATACTCCTACTTATCACATATTTGTTTCTTCTGCTGACCACCATTATTCTTATTAGATTATGATAACAGTCATTCACATCTCCCTTTCTTGATAATGTGAAAAAGTACATTTTCTTCTCTCTTCTAGAGTGTGTACTTGCTAGTTCGTGCACAATGCATATTATGTTGTGTGTGTGTGTGTGTGTGCATTGTGCATTGTGCGTTTGTGTGATTGTGCAGTGTATGTATAGACAATAAAAGTAAAATGGGCATTGAAAAAAATAATAATACCAGTACTGAAAAAATGACACCTTATCTTACCGGAAGAGAGTCGTGGTGGGAGTCTTCCCAAGTCACCTTTCAGTATTTTCTTCAAGAGCTGATGGAGGTTGAACGGCTCCACGACAAAAGGCAGTGTGCCAGTCAGGATGGCAAACGTGTTTACTCCTCTGTGAGAAGTCAAGAAGAATAAGAGACACGCAAAAAAATAATGATAATAATAAATCATTGATGATTAGCAATCCATCTATATTAAATCTCTGAAATAAATCTATTCCGGTGCAGGTCTTACAAGTTGTCATGTTACCATAATTATGATCCTGACATGGACCTATTAATCGTGGTCATAACTCATTTGTTCTATGGGTTTGTGGGTAATGTGAGCACACTTCCAGATGAATCGCAGCTCAATTACTTATTTAAGATTTAAAAATAGAATTGTGTATCCAGTGTTGTATGGTGACACTGTGACCCTCTTGGCGAATAGGAGTCCTACTAATATAATATTTGTTTGCTATTGTGCGAGGGTGTGACACTGAGATGGTCTTTACTGCCGGGGCGCCAATTAGCAAAATGTCATTACGATTATTTATGACACAAAAAACGTAATCACAATATATAACACCAATTCCTGCGGCTATTGTTAAACGTATACGAAGCGCTGAGCGTATGTTAATCCGGTAGGTCCCCCATTAACTCCCTTTTCTAATGTCTTTTAGCATCACCATGGGTCAAGTCATAGGCTATCAGTAATCTTACAAATGATGCTAAAATATTTGTCTTGAGTAATTAGAGTGTCCGCCAAAGGATACCAGGTCTCTCTATGTTGACATTTCCGTCCCGAAAATGACCAGATTTTGCTCTTCGTTCTCATTATGCGAGACAAAGGTATATAATATCCGCACAGTAAGCAGATGACCATCGTTTGTATTTAGTTTTTTAGTGACTTTTGACTTCGTTAATACACAGGTTTAGCAGAGGAGAGGCTGTGAAAATGAACCTTAGACACGGTTTCGCAACGAAAAAAACTAACATGATAACTTAGAAAAAGAAATGTCATCTCAAAATCAACGTGGAAATACAAATAAAAACCGTTGTATTTGTGTTTTGTGTTTCTGCGTAGATGCCAACATTGTTTCTCAAAATGTATGTCTGATGATTATGCTATTATCTTAGCGTCATCCTAACAACCATCTGCATAGAGGGATATTGACAATGACTGTGAAGGTACACTAAGGTGAACTATACTGGTTCACGCTTGATTCAAAGAGTAATATCAAATAGACAGACTAGTTAAAGCGGAAATGAAAATACGACTACAGTTATGCAAGTTTTCAGTTTCACATTTTTTTTTTTTTGGAGTTTCACAATCACAGTGACATGAATTAGATGAGGTAGCGATGGCATTGCCGCACAATATCCCAGTGGTTTGTGCATCAAAATGGGTTAGAAAAGTATTGCACTGCATACTTTGTAACTTACAATCCCTCCACAGGAATATATTGCTGTGAATGGAGGGATTGTAAGTTACAAAGTAAACGGTAAACAAATCATTCGCATTAAGATGTTTTTGAATTGCAACTCCACAATGACAATATTGTCATTGTGGAGTTGCAATTCAACAACAATCTAATGCGAATGACAATTTGTTTACCGTAATTCATTAAAGGATCTTGGTGAAGATTCGAACTCAGGTTAGTGAGAAACTCGTGACTAAAAATACAACATCTTATCATCTTATTTAATACAGTAATTTTCAATACTTTGACCAGTTACCAATGTTTCTTCAATGCGAGGATAACTCCAAATCTACAGCTCTATGTCCGATTAAACAAAATCTGTACCGTTTCGTTTTTATACTGTCCACAAGTGATGTTAACTCAAATAAGGTCCGAGTGGTATT
Source organism: Diadema antillarum (assembly GCF_040938485.1). Lineage (NCBI taxonomy): Eukaryota > Metazoa > Echinodermata > Echinoidea > Diadematoida > Diadematidae > Diadema > Diadema antillarum. The sequence goes on from NW_027272724.1 coordinate 162,184, forward strand.
ACATTTGAAGTAATTCAGGTTTCCAACTTTTTTGAGATAATGAGAAACCTCCGTAGAATATGAAAGAGCAGTCGATTGTAACAGGAATTCAAATTTTATTTGATAAAATTGGTTTTAAAATTACTGAGATAGCCAAAACCAAAGAAGCACTAATAAAAAGGTGGGACCCACCTTTAATTATGACCACTTTGTTTACTTTGTTTTTCAATATCTCAGCCATTTCAAAACAGATATTCATCAAATAATCTTTGAAATCCTCTTAGGATTGTATGCTCTTCAACATTTTATGACTTAGTAGTGGTTTGCAAGTATTTTGCACAAAATTAAAACCTGAATCCCACATCTCAACAAAAATTATAGGCCTAGTATACCATCCCTTTTCATGCGACCTATCATTATCGTCTTACATGCTCCATACGTCCACCTTAGGTCCATATCGCTTCCTGGCAATAATCTCTGGTGCAGCATAGGCAGGACTTCCACACAGTGTTCCTGCGAAGTCTTCTATCCCGAAGAGATCTTTGGTAAATCTATTTTTTCCACGGCCATTTTGTCTCACATCAACTGACTCTGCCTCTGTTACTTTTCTTCCTTTTACACATTTATCTTCCTTTCTGTGACGTAGACTTGCTCCCCCATGTAGCCTGGGTCTGGCTCGCTGCTTGTTTCCATGTTCCGTTGCTGGTTCCAAGTCATCTTTACTCACTGGGCCTTTCTTCTCTCGCCACTTTCCCGCTCTACCGTCATGAGGGAAAGATGTTGCTTTGGTTGTCTGTGCGTCCTGGCCTTCCCTTGTACGACTCACAGACGGTGGACTCACCATACTCTCACCTTGTCGCTCAGTAGGTATAGCATCATTTCGAGAGTTAGTTCTCCTATCAAGACATTGTCTTTGACTAGATCCCGTCTGTGTTTGCTTCACTCCGCCCTTCTCCCTCTCTTCGCTGGATGCTTCTTTCACCGTGTGCTGCCCCTCCATGTTGCTGAATCGGTTACTAAGACCAAAATCTACCGAAACCAATATATAGGATAAGCAATGTAATTATACTACACACAAATTCGATCAACAAAGCAGCACTGACAATGTTTCGTTCACTTACACAATCATGGTCATGATTGACACATTGTACGGAAATTTACTCCAAAACATACTGCGTGGATTTATTGTATGCAGAACTATTGCACCAACACAACGGTTAAATTAGTAGAAAATCGGACTACCGTTGATGTTCAAACTAAGTTATGAAGTTTTAGTCTTTTGTTCGATCAATATGCTGCCATCGTTGCCATGGAAACTGCCGCCATTCGTGATGTCGCTGGATATTCAATTAAATGATGTAAAGAAAATATAAAAGTCCCTTTCTAGGGATTAAAGTGGTGCTTTTCAATATGCCATAAAAAACTATTACTAGTCCTTTATATAAAGCATTTTTGAATGTCTGCAAACATTCGGACATACTTTTATATCTATTAAAAAACAATATTATGTGCACTAAATCTTAAAGGAACTTTTGAAAGAGTTTGAAGTTTGAATTGGACCATTGCAATTTAAAGTATAGAATCATTTTAAAAGATTGTCCTTATTTTTCATTTGAAGTGTTATCTGTTTCCTGAAAAGAACATATCATTCTCATTATTTTGCATTTGAAAAATACCCAGATGTATGATTCGTTGTGGAGATTTTGTATTGTTTTTATTTCGCCTAGCAAAACAAGGAAGTGATTTCAAAGATTATGAATATAGTATGCATTGTTGCTGATGAATAAGGAAATAATATTTGTACATCATTCGCAAAAACAAGTAAAAGTCACATCCACTCAAAATAAATACAATATGAGCGAACATTCGAAGTGGATACATACCGATGATCTTTACGTTGTCGTCGTCATCTAGTAATAGGTTTTCCACCTTGAGATCTCTGATGTCAGTGTGAAGACAGCACAGTGTGAAGACAGCACAGTGTGAAGACAGCACAGTGTGAAGACAGCACAGTGTGAAGACAGCACAGTGTGAAGACAGCACAGTGTGAAGACAGCACAGTGTGAAGACAGCACAGTGTGAAGACAGCACAGTGTGAAGACAGCACAGTGTGAAGACAGCACAGTGTGAAGACAGCACAGTGTGAAGACAGCACAGTGTGAAGACAGCACAGTGTGAAGACAGCACAGCGGGAAGGAGAAAAAAATAGAGAAAGAACATTCACTCTACTACACTCTGTTTTACGTACAGATGGATGAGACTCGTGAACAAAGGTTTACTAATTCACGCTTCACGCAATAATAGCCATGATTGGTTAGCTTCGCAGATGATTCAAATGCTTCCGTACCCACACAAATTGGCCCTGTATATGCCTATACACACACATATAATATGCACTCGGAATAGATCCAATAAGCATAAAATATGAACTGACAATTCGTACAATTAGCCTACATAATATTTATGCCGACCCGAAGATAAATCCAAAAATTTCCCCATATAAAAATATGAACAAGTCAAAGATCTATGTCCAACTCAATAGACCTGCATAGTCACATCCTCAGTGTCCCAGCACAATTCGAACACGTTCATTCACATGTTTATCTACATTATTTAAACTGATATGACAAGTGAAAAAAGGAAGAATGGACATATCTTTTGACCCGAGAGCCAACTTTTCGCTCTCTGGTACGATTTCGTAACACGTACCTGTGCATGACTCCCATCTGATGCATGTGATGTACGGCTGACACCACCTGTTTGATGTACCTCCCAGCCAAGCCTTCCTCCAGCCCTCCCCGCTCACAAACCTTGTCCAGTAGTGGGCCACCCTCACAGAGTTCCATCACCATGTACATATTATTGTCTGTTTCCATGGTTTCCAGAAGCCGCACAATGTTAGGGTGCCCAAGGAGCTGTAGGAGCCCCGCCTCTCGGCGGAGAGTCTTATTCAGATAGGGGTCCTTCCTAGCAGCTATCTTGTCGATGACTTTTATGGCCACCTGTATCAAATAAAATGAAAATTCGAATGATAAAAACAATATGTCATGGGTCTGTCAAGAAACCGATGAACACAGGGATTGATGGGGAGCTGAATACACACTGTTGGTCTTATCTTTTTTTTCATTGTTTTGACAGAACTTGTTCCATACGTCAGAGGAAAAAAATTCATCTGGTAAAATATATTTTTGCATACAGTTTTTTTTTTTTTTCCCTCGAACTAGTCAATACTTTTCTTAACACCTTGCAAACACACAAATTGCATCAGATTCTGCAATCTTTGCTTGTGAATATCTCTAGTCGTTTGACAGCCACTCCGTGACTCTGCCATGTCAGTATGATACATGCCAGAAGTTCTCTCTACCGAGTCGAAAAGGTCAAATTTTGTTTAGCGCTATTAAGAATTTAGCGCTAATTGCACATAAAAAGTATACGCACAACAGTACGTCCGCAGAATGATATTGTCATGTTTACATGAAGAATAGTTGCAATGATACACCAAAAAAAAAAGACCCGTACAAAAAGTCACTAATATAAACAACGTCACATAACAATATCATAATGCTTGATATCCTGATATTGTTCAGTCTATACGCTGATCAAAAATCGACAAAAATATATAGAAATGATGTATGATAACACATGAAAGTATACGGATTATGCAGTATACACACACTTTTGTATGTTGTTTCAAATTGTTACAAATACTTAAATAATTTTGTATGTTGTTACAAATTGTTACAAAATAATACTTAAATCATACTTACAAGGTTAAATTGTTATAAGGCATTGTGGACAATGTAGTCGAAATACCATGGTTATTGTGCAAGAAAAAAAAAGTATTAAGATGCCTCATGTTAAGATTAGAAATGGGCCAACGAGTGGGAAGAAAAGAAAAGGATCGAGATCACAAAATCTAATATTCTTACAGGATTTTTTTTTTTAATATAATAGTCTCTGTTATGTAAGTATACGCGAAAACTCAACGTGCAATTATATATAAGGCCTATCAAGAATAGCATTATTGACTTGCTTTCCTTCTAAATACAGGTACCATGATACCACCAGCTCATGTATAACATTATTTGCTTCATGGTGTTGATTTACATAATACAGAGGGACTATAGTATACATGTTGTTTGCTGAGTAGACATATCCAATGCCTGCTATCGGGTACTTTTAGCATAAGAAATAATGTAAAACGTAAGATGCAATGGTCACAGTGGCACTTTAGGCTGACGAAGTCGGCAAGTGCTGACCATCAGCATCGGATTACCAACCTCAGCATTGATTTCTCCCAAAAATAGCGAGCTTGCGAATCGTCTTTGTTCTTGGGTACGAAGCAATCCAAGTGACACTAATTCTTCGTGAACAATGTCACTATATGATTGTAGGCGTAGGCCTACTTTTAGCGGTTGATTTTGCGGTTCACTTTGCCAAACACCTAAGCTGTATTGATGGTATACTGGTGGCAGGCGCTATAATAATAACTTAAATTATATGAAACGTAGTTTTATATGCTAATATTTAAAAAGACAATATGTTATTACTGGATTTAATATTTTGTTGCGCCTAAACTCTCTAGTTGCAGCATTCATCAGGAGGACGCGGAAGCGGGGGATCGGGTGGAGCTGCGACCCCCACACCCGACCCCCCCCCCCCCCCCCCGCCCAAAAAAAAGCAAAAAGCAAAAACAAACAAACAAAGCAAAAGAAAACAAATCAAAAACACATACACATACAAACAAACAACAACAACAACAACAAAACCCATGACTTTCCGAGGATTCCGTCCCGAGACTCTTCTATTCAAAGGGGTGGAATGGATGGCATCGACTCAATTTACAACCCCCACCCTCCGGGCCCGCAGCCGCAACCCTAACTTTTCTAGGCCTTACCACCTCCCTGGCCTTACAAAATGATAAACGAAGACGGAAATGCATTCTTTTCTTACTAAATTTGCAAACTTAAAGAAATGCTGTTACTCTTCTGAGACTAAATAAACATCTAAACGTCATCTCGAGGTTCAGTCAATGTTCAGCATCTACTTGTTTTTCTCTCACTTTATGTCCCTCGCTCGCCCTCTCCATTTCACTTCCACGCCTCTCTACGGGTTGACCTTGACTCCATTGCATGAAAGTTGTCAGTCCTGACAAGTTGTCAGTCTCTGACCACTGCAGTAAAATCCTTGGTTTTGATTGGCTGAGAAGCTCTGGTGTCTGACTGTTACCATGGTGATTGTCAGTAATTGACAACTTGTCAGGGCTGACAACTTTCATGGAACGGTGCCCTGATTGTCCCTGAATTATCTGGATATTTTGATTACGTCATATCCTATACAAACGGTTAGAAATATGGCTCGAGCAGTTTATACGGCAAAGTCAAACGTAAAGAATCCACGCTGCATGCCCCCGCACCACATTCGTATTTTACCACGGGAATATAATGATATCATCGTGCGATAAGCGCTAAGATACTATTTAAACTTGTGATGTCAGGCATATCTCTGGTTGTGGACCTACGAACAATTACTATTCATCTATTAGACGTGAAAACATTACTATAAGCACATTCGACATAATGAAATACAGAATATCATGAATACAAACAAAGTCCAACTCTAATGATAGTAGCTAAAGAAAACCTTGTCGTCAAGAAAGAATTATGCGGTGCAGAAGACCGCTCCTGTGCATCACTATTTTTCTAATCGACCACTCCAAAAGAAATTTATAAAAAGGAATGTAAATAAACAGCCGGACTAGTACTTCAGCATTATCTGCATCACAAAAAGCAGAGTTTGATTTTTTTTCTCAATAACAGGAAATGCCTATTGATCATACACGCAAACAGATAACAGCATACAGATGAACGCAGTTAAAACTGGTTTGTACATAAAATACAACGCCGAAAAAAATTACACAGTATGGTACGTCATGTAAAATAATAATAATAATAATAAATTAGTACCGTTCTTTTTTCTTTGACCCGAACATTCAACTTGATATACTACAACAACCAGCTAATAAATTGTTGTTGTTGTTGTTGTTTTTCAACAGACAATAGTTGCAGTATAGAGTAAAAACACACGGGAGACAGTTCTTTATGTTAATTGTGAAAGGCAGTTTCAACAAATGGATTGTTCGTTGGAAACGTTTCATTAAGTTTTGGGCCCCAATATGAAAACTGAATCGCTAATCAATGAACGCGAATTGGGTGATCACAGAAACTTTACCGCATTGTGGATAGTGTTATTAGTCCGTTCAACAAACGACACTTACAAAATAAATTTGACATTTCATTTCTTCAAAAGAACAGCTTGATTACCCCCAAGATGTTGAGATAACTACAGTTTAACCTTTTTAACATTTTCTCGCAACAGCCGGGAAATTAATGTTTTGATTTTGTATCTGAGAACAAGCTTTGTCCTTGTAAGGGGGTAAAATGCATGAATTCGTGATGCGTGATTACTTTTTTGAAGTACAAGATGATAGGGCCTATATTTTATCAACTAACTACCTCATCAAAACGTTGTGTTGTTCGAATCGTCCGACTGATCGGAGTTGATGATCAATCCCATTTTTATTGATGACACAAAAGATTGCCTTGTAATTAAACTCACCTTTTCCCCTACGAGGACATGCATAGCTTCTTTCACCTTGGCAAAGCTTCCTTCTCCAATGGTTCTCCCAAGTAGATACGGTCCAACTCTTTTCGTATGTGAGTACGACGACATCAGCTCTTTCGACATCGCTGATCTCCCTACTACAGCCATGACGCCCTTCGCCGTTGACGTCTCTTTTTGACTGAGCTCCACCCCCTGGTTGGTGGTAGTCGGTGATAATGACTTGCAAGCTGTGAAGTGGGTATAGCGTTTAGTGCCAGACCTCCTGTCTGTACCGACGCATTTATGCAAATAACGCGGTGAGGCCGACCTCTCGGCCAGCTCTCCGCTGACCAGTGCTCTCATAGAGGTCGTTGACACAACCTAGCTATCTTCATCCTCCGCTGGTAACAGAGAGGGTTTGTCAACATCAACCCATATGCTGTTTACAACTTGAACCTGACAGAATATTTTGTTACCAAACAACTACAGGTAGGGCTATTTCTAAGAAAACCATATGTGCCTAACATTGTAGGTTGTAGAGACCATGGCACGTGATGGTAAATTTCCCCTGATGAACTGGAATAGTATTGAATCAGTTACACTTCCACGAATATTGATCCTCGCTGAGCAGCCGATACTGTGAAAGTGTCAACTTTCCGTCCAAATAATAAAGGGATTATACTACAGTACTGGAAGGTGAGATGATATATTATACCCGTGTATCCGTGTCATCGAATATAGAAGTTTGATTAATGGAGAAACGCGATAAAACCCAGTGGATTAGTATTCTGACGAGTAATTTTGACCCAAGCGCCATTTTTACGAATTTCTCCGCTATAACACACTGTAATAACTAACAGCCAATTTTCTATGCAATCTGTGAAATAATTCCAGATCGATGGAACTTTGTTCACAGAGAAGTTTGAAACCTATACTGGACGTTGCAAAAGGGCGCTGTTCAATGAGGAACAAGATATAGGCAAGCAAATAATTACGGATGTAGGATAATTTGTATATGGTCTGGGTGCCGGAGGCTGAACCTTGTTTTACCATCTGACACATGTTTTAAGTGGATTCAGCTAATTTTGAAAATGCTGAATGCGAATCTTGATGATGGAGCCCTTGCATCTTTGAAGACTTTGAGATATTAAGAATGGCTTCGAAAATGGGCGCAAGAAAAGATGTAATTCCCATATATATTTCCCCATAAACGATAGAAATTGAAAACAATTTCTTTCGAGGGAGCTGAATCCGAATCCGGATGGTGCAGCTTTTTCATCCTTGAATATTTTAAGATACTCGAGATGGCCGACGAACTGGCCACCAAACTGGTAGCCAAAATAGCGCTGGTATCTGAAAATCCTTTACATTCCCTTATTAATGGTAAAAACTGGAACAAAATGAAGGTGTTTATGTCATGATAAAATAACATTTTTAATAACAAAGTTGAGATCAAGCTCAAGTCAGAAAATCAAACACAAGTCTCAAAATATTTCATTTTGATTGGCTGATACCTGATTTTTTTTTTTTTAATTCAGACTTTGAATTATTGCATCTTTTTACGAGACAGGCTCCTGGTTGGTAAAAGTGAGGAGGGTCAGCTCGTTGTGATGTACCTGCCTGTTGGGGACGACATACAAGAATGGGTATAAGCTGTTTCCTTATTCTGTTGCTTTGACTCACTATGGAGCTACAGATCGCCAGTCGTATAGATTATGTCCCCTGATCCGTCTCGCTCATACTGTAAAACTGCATCGTGATGTCTGTGTATGTGGGGTGTTATTTGATATAATCTCATTCATGACAGGGTCTATGGCCACACTAAATGATTGGCAATATCCAGAGATTGAATTGATCTATCAAAAACGGGCTTTAAAGTGAATCTCAAGCATTGCATGGAATGGAAGCCAACTCCCGGAGCTGCGACACGATGTACATAATAAATGCTATTATAGGTAAACGTGTGTATATACAACGTATAGTAGACCTACACGCCAGGAAAAATACACAGAGGATTGTACATCTAGTGGTATTGGTAAAACAAACAAACAAACAAACAACAACAAACAAAAACAAACAAACACATAAAACATGAAGAGAATAAGACTTGGATTTTACAAGAAAGATTGAACTGTATTGTAGGCCTGTATCGTTCATGAATCCTGCCCGTGCTGATCGAGTCATAATTATGTCCGTTCAGAATGCCCCCTCCCCTTTATCTTCCCTCCCCTCTCCCTTTTCTCGCTCCCTTCCCCCCCCCCACAATCTCTCCCTCTCCCCCCCCCCCCCCCCATCTCTCTCTCTCTCTCTCTCTCTCTCTCTCTCTCTCTCTCCTGAAGATTGCAGTATGTTTGGAAACATATCCACGCTTTGCCAAGAACAAGTGGTATCATTGGCATCACATCATTGTATTATGTCATCGAGTCTGTTGACTGTTGGACTTGTGTCTCGGGTGTACAGCAACGTAAATAATTGCGGAATCTTAGCAATACAGATAAAGATACATGAACACGAAGTTTGTAGGCATGTCAACATCAGAGGATGAAGAAGAGAAAAACAACACGATTATTTTTAAGAAATCTGCAAGACCACTTGACTTGTGTGTTTTTAGACAATAAGACCAGTTGGTTAGCAATTAATGTGGATACATCTTCTCATTTTACGTCGACTCATGTTGAATCAATTCTTTTTCTTACCTTTCTTTCTACACATACCGACTTGCGCTTTTGGGTTAATTTGAACAATTCCACTGCAACGTGAAGTGGACTGCATACATCCGCTTTCTTGCGTAATCATGTTCATCATTACGTATTATTTACGCAGGTGCGGGGTGGGGATGGCGATTATATCGCTGCTTCTGGGCAGGCCTGCTTAGGAGGTGGATAGGGACTAGAAACGGTACTGGAAAGGTGGTATGTATTCCACATGAATAAGATTTGTGAAGTTTCTAGTATACGTCAATTGAGTCGGTCTTGTGTGATGTGATCTTGTTTTAAAATCAACTTTGTGTGTATTTACTTATGATCTTATGATTTTTCATGTTCTTCCCTTTTTATCGAATCACCATCATTCTTAAATTAAAAAAAAAAATCCCGCATTGAATTTCATATTTTCATTGCACGATTAAATGAGTTTAATTTAATTGAATTGTATCATTCTGCCAGATATAGAGCCGATACGTGGCTCCTCAGTAACATTCAAATGAGTGTACACTGTATTTCTATCCAATCCATTACACCATCCCACTTGTTAGACTGAATCGTCAGTAAATTGCACTGTTAGTTAAATTAAGACCTTGTTACTTTGACATTTACCTTTTGACTTTCACATTACCCTGTCTTTTCAAGCAACTGAGTGCACCTTTCCCAAATATTATCGTTGGTACTGTTATCGCTTGAAATTAGATTTTTTTTTTTTAAATGACTTTGACCTTAACCTCTTGCATGTTTGTGCAATTACATTAAATGTAATTGTACAAACAAATTTAGGTCCTATCTCTAATATGTCCACTAATTTAAAATTGCATCCCGACTAAACATCCCCAGCTGACGTAATTGCTAGGAAATACAATACGTGTAATAGATTAACAGTGACATTCGAACTTGACCTCTTCTTCACACAGTAGATATTTGTCTTTCTACACGTATCTCCAACCATTCTTACCATGCCATATTACTTGTTACTACAGGTAGGGCTACTGAACTTGTTTTTGTTTTGTCTTTTTGCTGAAGTTACAGCAGAAAATGTTTTTGAGCCAGATTAGTGTCATCTGACCTTGGGACAAATTATGTCCAGTGCATTCACACATCATGTGGTGCATCTTGTCCATGCACACTGTTTATACATGTACACGTTGTATAACATTTTTAATACGGATGAATGGATGGATTAATGGATGGATAGATGAATGAATGAATGAATGTATAGCTGAATGAATGGATTAATATATGAATTGATAAGTGGATGGATAGATGGATGGCTGGATGGATAAAAAGATAGATGGATGAATGAATGGATGAATGGTTGATGGATGAATGAATGGATTGATAGATGGATGGACAAATGGATGGACAAATGGATGGACAGATGGATGAATGAATGGCTGAATGAATGAACGAATGAATGAATGAATGAACGAATGGATAGAATAACGGATGAATGGAGTGATATATGAATTGATAAGTGGATGGATATATGGATGGATGGATGGATGGACGAAAAGATGAATGGATTGATGAATGGATGGATGAATAAAAAATTAATGAGTGGATGGAAAGATGGATGGACTTATGGACAGATTGATAGATAAATAGATGGATGGATGGATGGATGGACAGACACTAGAAATAGAGATGAAGTGTGAGGAGGTAGAAGGGGAAAGACAACAGAGAAAGAGAAGAATGTAAAAAGGCAAAAAAGAGAAAAGAATTGGAAAACAGAAAGTAAGAGAAAAATGAGAAATGGGTGGAAAAGGGGAAGGAACATGATGACAACCAAACATGACATACATCACACCACATGATGACAACCAAACATGGCATACATCACACCACATGAAGAAAATTCACTTTCATGTCATATTCACTTTGTTTATGATCACAATATACATGTATTTATAATACAGCACTGAGATCAAGGAGCTAAAATCCTGGCTGATATTGGCCGATTTCTTCTTTTCATTTTCAATAGGTTAACAGGGTAAATATACATATACACATCATTATTTGTAAAAATAAAATCCACACAAACCATTAGAAAACTTTGCAGATTTAAAAAAGGGGAAAAGAACAAACATGATGCCAACATTACGGGAGACATTGATTTCAAATATAATTCATACAATGAAATTACACTTTTGCCGTTTATATGTCTGAGTGATTAATCGACTCATTAACAAAGAAAGACAGTTTACTGAATTAAATCATTATCGGTCATTTCAGTGACATGACATTTGCTCCTGCAAAGATTGTTGCAGTCTTGTTTTCTCCAACGACTAACGGTTAGGGTTAGGGTAGTGATAAGGTTTTAGGTTTGATGTCATGATTAGGATTAGTGTCAGGGTTATGCCTGTGGGTAGGTTTCATGTTTGGTTCAGCGTGCAGATATTTCATGTGAGCAACTGTCACAGAAGCAAATGTCATGGAACCATCATTTCAAGTAATGAAACAACAATGTCATTAAGATTAGCTTTACATGTGAATAAAACCAAACACAGAAGTTCTTGTGATTTGAAGTGTTCAAAAGACTTTCCTTAATTTGATTCTTGGTTTGCAACATGAAAGCTGCAGGGCAAATATTGGTCTCAACAAAGAAGCAAGCTAATATAAAACCTGAAGCAGTCTTCATATTCACTTGCTTGCTATCCTCATGTCAAAAGAAAAATTGCATCATTCGAGTTGTATTTCATGCTCTTAGTACTGATATGACATCTACACAAGATATCCAAACTTCATCCAAGTATTGGTGATACTCCAAAGCTTGGATGGAGGTTGGTGAGGAAACATAATCTATACACTTTACATCTTGGAATCATTTTTTACAAGGCTCATATTTCTGAACAACTGATTTAAACTCACCCTCCACAACTCAAACTTGAGTGCAGAGCAGTCCGCATTCAGTTTCATTGTTATTACAGACTGACTGTCTAGAAGTAAGTCTTGGAATGTCTTGAAATCTGAATATACACATACAATTTGTACATTTCAGTGAAGCAACTGGTTGGCATAACTGAGTAATCCCCCCACCCCCCCCCCCCCCCCCACTGACTATTGTTCACAATTGCATAATATATACAATTATAATGCTAATAAATTGCATATAGTGCAGGATATCAATAGTCACAACTATCAATATCAAAATAAGAATCTGAACTGTTTCCTGCCTTACAGTGTCAGTGACGAGATAATGCACCATGACATGATTTCATTTTTCACCAGTGTGTGACAGTAAGTGCAAACGAAAAGCTTCCATACAGAATACAAATAATTTACAAAAATACAAGGATTTCCAATTTAGACAACAAATTACATCAAATCATCTATTCACATTTTTTTATGTTCGTCATTTCACCAATGTGTTGAGAAAGTATCACACATGAGTTGACACTAAGTCTATTGTAGTTAAAACAAGGGGTGCTTATATTTTAAGCATGAATACCACATTTTGTTATTTCAGTCATTTTTTATCAAATATATAATTGAGTTTATACAGTCAGACAAAATAAAGAGTTACTAATGATCTTCTGCATATTGCAAAGGAGACTGGGGCAAGCCTTGAAGTCTGCCCTCATACACACATGACACATAATCTGATCAAATTTGCACATTTGTCTAATAATACAGATGATAATGATGTTCTTGTTGTAATTGTTCATGATTAATATAGTGCAGAACTATGCACACATACTCCTGTCACAGTCAAAATACTCCTCATGTAACCAATGGGACTCCTATACCAATCACAGTCTTTCCAAGTTTTTGTGACTTTTACTAGCTGAGAAGACAGGTGGAGTCTTCATGTATCTTTCCATCTCAGAGTAGTGGCATCAAAACCAAGTCATGATGAAGACTGCATGTCTGCTAGAATACTGTGTATGCCATAATTTAAGAGGTGTCTAATTCTTTGCAAACAAGGACTTTCCGGCTATTTTACAAGTGGCTAATGATCATGAAGTACAGTGATGGAAAGAGCAATCTGTAACATTCACTCATTTATCAGAGTTCTGTGTATACTTGGGCAAGTGTCTATAGGAAGCACATGTTGTAGCAAAGTCAGTCCATCCCCAAAGGGTTAAAAACAAAAATGCTGTGAACTAAAATGTACTCCTAAAATCATTCCAAGGTCATTTGAATGAAACAGATATTTACAGTATACATACTGTAGTTACAATGCACCTGGTACACACACATAATTTAGACACATGTATGATCATATATGTTCTATGCACAGGGCCAGTGGAACCGGGGCGTGCTTGGGCCCCCCCCCCCCCCCCCCCCACACACACACACACACACACACTTTTTCTGCACAATACATAGAGTGTGGTTAAGCTTGTGGGAACTGCCCTTTTTTTGTGCTTGTCAACTGAAGAAACCCAGATTTGTTTGTTATTTTGTTTGTTAGTTTTTTGCTTATCAGCTGATGAAACCCAAAACTGGCACCAGAAAATATAAAGTGCCCCCCCATATTTTAAAACATGGTGCCGGCCATGTACGCAATGTTGCTGATATTCATCAGGAAGGTTTCAAAGAGCACTTGGGAAGATACTGTTGAGTTACATGAACCCCAATTCTGTCATCAAGGTGATTTACATTTTCTCTTGCTAGGAGATTACAAGACACCTATTAAAGTTACCAGGAAGCGTCCAGTAGGATCAGGGAAACCTGACAGCTCTGTGAATGTCTTCTACTTGTACTGCTATGTAAACAGCTGTAGCTCACTTAGCTGCTGCAACTGGCAATATTTTTGCATGCAGTTGAATTTCTAAATGACATCAAACTCATAAAATTTGCACACACAAAAAAAAATAATAATAAAAAAAAATCACAAAATATACAGCATATACAGAACATAATCAAACTCAAAGCCCATGGCTCTTTGTACTTTGAACTTTATATACTAGTATCCATTTGGTATGTGAATTCCTCAAATGTATGAAAAAGACAATTTTTTTTTTTTTCAGAATGTAAGCACCCTACCCGGGAACATAAACTCCACTTTTAAAGTGTTCACAAATCTGTGTTTCAACTCTGGATTAACTGAAGAAGGTATTTTTCTAGATAACTTTGATGCTGTTCACAGAACATACCAACACTGAATGTCGTCTCAAGGTAGCAGCCTTCACCTGAAAAATCAATGGCTGATTTTCTGTACTTCAGCCAATAACAAGTTGGAAATGAAAGGGAATAATTGTGTCTTACTGAATATGCTTCTTCAAAGTCCAGTAAAACGATGATACTGCAGTCTTCATAGAGTTCAGCAATATCCATGTCAAGAATGTGGAACATTGTCAATATCCTGCTATACTGATGATATCTTTCATTCTTTGCCTTACAAGTAACAGGCAAATACAATGGTGATGAAGTCTATACTCATATGCTACATACATGTATTGTCTACTGCCTTCATGGAAAATACAACTCTCAAGGTTTGATTTCATGAAGTAATATTAGGTGTCAAATTCTTTAGATACTTCCAAACCACAGATCTACCTTGCCAGCAAGATTACAGCTACATTTCCTGATACAAACTGACTGTCGACATTCCTTGATCTAAACCGATTTCTAATTTCAGTCTTTCCACGCTGTCTGTATCTCTTGCAAACGTTGCATGCACCGAGTCATTTTTGGCCATCATTACCATCTCAGAAACCAGGCTATGTCTTGTCTCATTTCATCTTGCCATGCCCTGGGCCTGACATGGCTGGTTCTCAAACCTTGCTAAGCCCTGGACCTGACATGGCTGGTACTCAAACCTCTGCACCAATGCACTACAGAGCTCCTCAGTTGATAGTCTCTCCTCCATGTTACGTTTCCAACATTTCCTGAAGATTTCTCCTACGTCCATTCTGGGCTCCTTTCTCTGAATGAGAGAAAATGTAAGTAAGAAAAGCCAACACACACATCTTAATATTTCAATTTCTAGTAATTATTAGCTCACTTGGACAAATAGGAATCTACATGTAAGGTACATACCATCACAATCTGCATGTACCCCAGCTTACGCAGAGAAAATTTCATCATCAAACATGATGTAAACACTGTTGAGTATCAGAGAAATAAGATGGAAGCTAAACCACAACTGCTTTCAGTTATCTTTCAATTGTTTCAATGCCTTTATTCAAACTCACAATTCTTCTATGGGTAGATCTTTATTGACCACACAATTTTTAGGAGTATTCTCTGAGTGATAATGAACAGCACAATAAATTCATAAAAAGAAGCCCCGCTCAATGCAAACAAAAAGAGGGTATGATGCAGGGCCATTCTTGTTGAAAGATGAAGACCAATGAGTTCTACATATGATTATATGAGGTCTAATTCAGGAGTGGCATGACATTCTAATGTCTTCTGAACTGGTTTGCAGTTATCTTCATTGATAACTTGAATGATAGCTACCAACCAAAGACCTATTGTATATGCCGAATACTGTAAAATGAGGAATGTTCGCATGCATTTTAATTTTGCGAATTTCGCGAGCTCCAAGATTCGCGAAATTAAAATACACGTGAAAGTTCTTGCCTACACTATATACATGGAATGCCGGTGGCAGTTCGCAAAAATTTCATGATGCAAAAAAGGCCCTCGGCTCCAATTCCCGAAAAATTCATGCCACGAATGTATCACGTTTTACAGTATTTAGCGATGTTTTAATTTTCGCTAATTTTGCAAGTCTAGTGCTATTTCGAATTTAAAAACATGACAATATCGACTCAGATCCCAATAAGGATGTGACGTGCTTGTATACATTCCTACATTCAGTACTGTATTCTTCACGATCATGAATTTAACCACTCGTGAAATTATTGGGAAGTCCAGATTCATGAAAATTTAGACTCACTTTATTAGGAATGTTCTATATTCTGAAACACACCATCCTGTATAATATAGAAGTCTTTCAGTCCTCAAAGGAAATGAGTTTGTTGATATGAACATTTGTGGCATTTTTCCAAAGGTTCAACAGTAAAAAATGAAATAAGATGAAGACTAGCGAATATACCTTCCTTTTCAGACCAACAATATTCTGGAGTAACAAACCTTATTTTACTTTCACACTATCGTACCTTTGAGTTACAAACCTTTGAAAAACAAACCTGGGGAACAATGAACTTTGGGAATAATGAAACTTGGGAATTACAAACCTTGGGAGTAATGAATCTTGGGAATATCTTTGAACTTCAGGAATAATAAACGTTGGGAATAATGAACTTTGTGAATAATAGATGAACCATAGAAATGATCAACCATTGGAATAGTGAAAATTAGAATCAATTGAAATTGGGAATAATGTAAACTGGGAACCATGAACCTTGGGAATAAAGAACTGTAACCAAATACTGACCTTTCGGAGGAAGTCTTTGTGACATTCGTGCCTGAGATCAGGATAGGGGAGAAGACCTTCAAACAAGACTTGGTGAAGAAGACAGCCTAGGCCCCACGTGTCTGACTTAACACACAGCTTCCCTTCAACCACCTACATAGGAGTAACAATGTCATTCGTAGATAGGCATTTCACTCAATTACATCCATATGTGAATGTTACATTCTGTCAGTTTTCAACTCATGAAAGCTGCTCGTCAGACACCAAGTCCCTTCAAATTATTTAGAAATCTTCATGTTCTTCACCCTTATGTCAAATACATCATGTTTTATGAGAAGAAAAGAATAAAATGAGAAGTATAATGGTGCAGATAAAACACACTACAGGAGATGAGAAAAGCTACAAGAGTATATGTTTCTTTTATCACTTGGAGTGAGCTGGTGATGTCATCTTCTTACTTGCACATACATACTGTATCACAGTGAATGACAGCACAGAGAAGCCTAAGGAATATGATATAGCTCACAGAAAAGAAATAAAGAAAGAGAGAAAAGATGGTGAGATATTGTCCAGAAAGTGTGTGAATGACCAAATGTTCCACACAGCAAATAGTGATTCACCCTAGTTCCTATTCAACAGATTTAATTTGACGGTGTCAATATGTCTTTCTGCTTTCTCATGCATCAGAGGAATCTTTGAAAGCAAGGAAATCATGTTTCTCGTTCCAAGACTGATATGTTCAAATTAGCATGGTAACTTGGTTCTACTCATGAAACCCCGTTATAACGAGTTCGGTTATAACGAGGAACCGCTTATAACGAGGTGATCGCGTCGGTCCCGTTTTCCTTTACGTGTACACCTATGGCAGAACGAATCGGTTATAACGAGTTCGGTTATAACGAGATTCCGGTTATAACGAGGACATTTTCGGTACATCATGATAAAGAAAAACATAAGCAATTTGACCGAATATAGCGAGGTTCCATTTCTTGACTTGCCGCTTCCAAACACGCGACAAACGAAACTGAATTCACGCTATCCATGTCTCTTTTCCGTTTTGAAAAGTACCGTAGATCCTTCCAGGTTTTCTTCTAAACCACGCGATAAGACACAGAAATATCTTCCGATGTGTAAATCATTTACTGAAATCATTCGATTTTCTTTATCGAAAGATACGCGTGCGTGATATTAGGTCAGACCACACCGCAACGGAAAAACAAATGCATTCGAAACTTTTCATGTAGCGACACTCGTTGCCAAAAATGAAAAATTGGAATGCGTTTGCAACTCATCATTATCCTTTCCTTTTTTAGTTCCGACTTCCATTTCTTTTTTTTACTGGCTAGTAAATATGAGTGTGTATGATTAAATCCGAAATAATTAATGAAATGATCGCAATCCCGATGCGTGACAGTAGCGTAAAATACGTGTAGTTGATTAACGCATGTTTATCTAGTACGTAATTGAGTCGGTGTTCAGAAAGAAAAAAAAACGCATTTAACAGTTTGAATAGATCTGAGTTTGTTCATTATTACTTAACACTGGATTTCACAGTGAAGATTTTTCTTTCTCTCAAAATAGTCCATGAGGTACAGATTTGCGTTAAAAGGATCACAAACTTCCAAATTGAACCCTGTCGAATATTTTTTCAAGAACGGATGTACAGAACGCGAAGAGATTTTCGGAAGAAAATGAAGAACGCACTTTTAATCCCTTCGGGGCCCAACGATCATATATTGTATAGGATTACAGCCGAAATGATTCACAAAATCATCGCATTCCCGCTGACAACAACAGCGTACAATACTTCATAAGTTACGGTAAACAACGCATGTATATGTTACTCTATTTGCGCTGGTGTTGAGAAAAACTTAACAAACGCATTTTATACAATCTGATTTTGTTCAATGTCATTTTACACTGTAAAAAAAAAAAATATATATATATATATAT
Organism: Diadema antillarum; assembly: GCF_040938485.1. NCBI lineage: Eukaryota > Metazoa > Echinodermata > Echinoidea > Diadematoida > Diadematidae > Diadema > Diadema antillarum. Next base: position 180,757 of record NW_027272724.1, read on the forward strand.
AATTCATTCAAATTGGTTCAATACAAGAGGAAGAGATAGGTGTAGATATGATCATGCCGAGTAGGCTTTCTTTTCAAGAACATAATGTGCAACTATCATGCGAAGAAATTTTCGGATGAAAAATAAATGAACGCGTTTCAACCCTTACTTTTCACGGCTTTTTTAAAAATCAATTCACAAATAATTTCCCTTTATTCTCTCTATAATAATGGTCCATAAATGTGTAATAACAACGCAAAGGCTACTCTTAAGTTTGATTGATGGGTTTATGAAGTCGTGTTTATGTTTTTCTTTGTTTTTGATGCGTACGGTTATAACGAGGTACCGGTTATAACGAGGTAATATCGGCGGTCCCACAGACCTTGTTATAACGGGGTTTCACTGTAATACCAATGTTTTCCTCTTTGAGGATGATGTCTTACCTCTGGTGGTGCTATTCTGGGATCCAAGCCAGTTTTGACGTAGTGTGGCACAGTTCCTCCAAGACTTAGGTCTACAGCATAGCTGAAGTTACACAGCTTCAGGTGGGTTGGGTTCAATGTTATCATCATGTGATCCACTAGATGAAAGGAATAACACTACCGTCAACTTTACACTTAACCATACAAACAATCACAAGGTACAATACTGCAAGTTAACAAGGCATAAATGGTAACAGATATACAGATGTGCTTGTCAGTGGCTGAGTTGGTTCTCTGTTCTTCCCAACATCCCCTCAGGTTGACCAGATAAAAGTCGACATCAACTATTTATATAGAGTGATTCATACTGTTGATTGGATCCGATACATGTCACATTATCTCTGCAGAATTGATCCAAGTGGCTGCATTAGCCACATTCCAGACACATCAAAAAACATGCCTGGTAATTATTTTCAAAATATAGGATACCAACTGTACTTTGATGTTCTGATGAAAAGAGCAAATACTAAGCATTAGTAATTTTTTTTTTCAATACTATTAGACAGATATTGGACAGTTGAGTAATATGGTTACAGTCCATTATTCCGAAGGTTTGTTATTCCAAAGGGTCATTAATCCGAAAACGATATAAGGTTCATTAATCTGAAGGTTTGTTATTCTCAAGGGTTTTTAATCTTCAAAATGAAATAAGGTTTGTTATCAAGAAGGTTCACTGGTGCACACATTCTTCTCATTTTTGGATTAACAAACCTTCAGAAAAATGAACAGTATTTCATTTTAGGACAAATGAACCTTCAGAATAATGCCATAAACATTGGGATTAATGAACACTATTTCTTTTATAGATAAAGAACATCTAGGAACACTACAGGGAATTTGTGTGCTTCAAAATAACGAATGTTTGGAAAAACACACCTTCCAATGAATGAACCTTCTTTTATTTTCAGATAAACAAATTCTCGGAACAACAAGCATCACCTAGGAAATTTTACAGTGTCAAACAGTTTAAAGTTTACTTCTGACACAGAAATGTTCATGTATAGTTTGTTATTCTTTGAGATCTTCTATTAAAGGGGCTAATCTGACCATGACAGATATCTAAATAGAGACTGACAAACAAAGCTAAATGACATCTATAGCTCAAATAGTTTAGTTCTGAAGTAAATATTCAATCTATGGTGGCATAAGATTCTAGTTACCTTTCCAGTTGAGGTAGACAAAGTTTAGTTTGTGAAGAGCACCAGCTGCATCCACAGCATCCAGCATACATTCCTCACGAGTCACTGGATCATCAAGATGAGACATTAATGTCTTCCCTGCATTGAAAAATGACACAAGGACTCTAGCAGAGATCCATTATGGGACAGAACAAACCTTTTCCCCACTTATTATCTTACTAGCCTTACATTTCTGTATTATACGCTATCAGTGCTTTTTAACAGACCTCATACTTTCAAAGTTTTTGTAAAAGTCTAGGCAGGACTTAGAGTCAACAATTCAAAGCAATAAAGTTTACTCAAATATTTCTCAAAAATCCAATTGGATAACTGCCCTCGAGAAGTCACAAAGATGGTGTTTCCTATTCTTGCAGTGACTGAAATTAGATTTATCTTACAAAAGTATTTTTTTAATCATATCTGAATCATTGTGATCACAGCAATTAGTTGGCACTGTTGTCATTGGCAAAAATCTACAACATTAGATACCACAGGAATTTATTTGAAACCGTTCCCGTTCATGGCATACCATCATGGCATTTGTGGCAAGCATTGTGCATGCAAACATCTGCAACAGTAAAAGACATGAATTGTGTCAAGTCATGTGACAAATACACTGCTGTATGATCGCTGGTATTTTGCAACACAATTCACACCAAATCTTGCATGAATATCGCATGCAAAGTTCGATTTACCGCCTTAAATACCATGATATTTCGGGGTTTATATATTGGTTCAAATTTTGAAATAGTGGGGTATTTCAACATCAGTATGAATGTATTTTTTAATACAATTCTAAACTAAAATGTTACCCTCTTGTCTTGAACACAATGAAGACGAGATACCCTAATTCTATAAATACGTGTATAATACATCTATCCCACAAACACCTTCTCGAATATACTTGGGGACTTAGTCTCTGAACAGGTTATTGTACCTGATAAGTATTGTGAGCACACAAGAATCTTGTCTCCACTGACTTGTCGATACCACAAACAGGTTGAGATGATGTTGTGGAGGGCGGAGCGTTGTGGGTCTGGGTCTTTTCTATGCAGTGATTTGAGTGTGGCTGCCAGGTCTTTGCTGAATGAAATCTACAATAAAACACTCACATGTCATAACTTCCTAACTCACAAATAAAAAATATCATATCATAATGGTGAAAAACATGCACAATTCATTACATAGGGCCTACCATCTACATTACTGAGTCAATGACTATCAAAAGAGTATGTGCAAATACATTTCATTTTAGCATCATAATTCAATCTTTGCACTAGATGCAGTGTCAGCGGTAAATTGAGACAACAAAATGAAAACTACCTACTGCCCATTAAACAAGGAAAAGTAGAAATTACGCGGTGCGTAACATATGTCCCCGCCGGAAGTAGCATTTTGTAACAAAATGTGCAATATAGGTAAAAAATCAAGGTCAAAGGTCAAAGAAGTCAAAGGTCAAAATTCTGTGTAGAAGTTTTGAAGCCCTCACCTAGTGCCATCACATAAAGCAAATGGAATCGAAATTGGGTTAGAAATGGCGAAGGAGTAGCATTTTGTAGCCAATGTACAATATAGGTCAAAAATCAAGGTCAAAGGTCAAAGAAGACAAAGGTCAAAATTCTGTGTAGAAGTTTTGAAGCCCTCACCTAGTGCTATCACATAAAGCAAACGGAATCGAAATCGGGTTAGAAATGGCGAAGGAGTAGCATTCTGTAGCAAAATGCACAATATAGGTCAAAAATCAAGGTCAAAGGTCAAAGAAGTCAAAGGTCAAAATTCTGTGTAGAAGTTTTGAAGCCCTCAACTAGTGCCATCATATAAAGCAAACGGAATCGAAATCGGGTTAAAAATGGCGAAGGAGTAGCATTTCGTAGCAAAATGTACAATATAGGTCAAAAATCAAGGTCAAAGGTCAAAGAAGTCAAAGGTCAAAATTCTGTGTAGAAGTTTTGAAGCCCTCACCTAGTGCCATCACATAAAGCAAACGGAATCGAAATCGGGCTAGAAATGGCGAAGGAGTAGCATTTTGTAGCAAAATGTACAATATAGGTCAAAAAATCAAGGTCAAAGGTCAAAGAAGTCAAAGGTCAAAATTCTGTGTAGAAGTTTTGAAGCCCTCACCTAGTGCCATCACATAAAGCAAACGGAATCGAAATCGGGTCAGAAATGGCGAAGGAGTAGCATTTTGTAGCAAAATGTACAATATAGGTCAAAGGTCAAGGTCAAAGGTCACGACTGAAATTCTGTGTAGAAATTTCAAAGCTCCCATGTAGTGCTATCATATAAAGCAAACAGAATCAAAATTGGCTCATAAATGACAGAGAAGTAGCAAATTGAAGATTTTGATCACACACGGACGCACACACGGACACACGGACGGACGGACGGACGGACGGACGGACGGACGGACACACGGACGGACACACGGACACACACACGTACGGAGCCCGTTTCATAGTCCCCTGCTCGAACTCGTTCGGCGGGGACAACAAATGGAAACCAGTAACAAATTGAAGCTTACTTAGCTGTTTCACATACACATGTACCATTATATATTTGAAATTCTGTAGACTACTAAAAGCCATACATAAAAATTATCTACTAACCATGAACATACAAGCACATACACAGACACATCCATGAGAAGAGAGAGAGCTCACACAGAGATATGAGTTTGAATAGTATCTGACCTTTGACACAATGACCCGTTCACTCCTTCTTCCTTGTTTCTTGAGATGACAGGAAATTGGGCCAAAGTGACCCAATTTAGGGGCTACATAGTTGATTGGTGTCAACTCCTTGGCTCCCTTCATTAAGTCTGTTAGCTGGTAATGAGGGTCCTGTGACAAATATAAGATTGACATTTTTGTGTGCATATTTTTACAACTATACATACTTTATCTATCAAAGCTCAAATTTGTGGAGAAAATTGTGCACTTCTGTATTACACAGTTGCCAATACAACAAAGAAATTTGTAAACATGGCATTGCTAGATATGCCTGAGCATGGATTATACATCAAACCAGTGTAATTTTGGATGTACTATAGAATGATCCACCCCATAGTCAGATTCATTTATATCAGATGTCTGACCATTAATCATCAGGAGGCAAACCTACAATTGTACAGCAGGGCTTGGTATTAGCAGCAGTCTGGTGGCCCAGCACCACCAAATGTATATCGCCCCACCAAATATTTCTTTTGGTGACCTGATCAGGGACTTGCTAGATTCAAATGGGTTGTTACAGCATGTATGTTCCTGTGTTTTTGTGGGCCACCGTCATTTCAGATTTTAAAATCTTTATCGCGCCACCAGAGAAAAAAAAGACTAGTGTCAATCCCTACCTACAGGGAATACTTCAAAATATTTGCAGTATGCAGTCATTGAGTGAATAATAATATTACAAAGTTACCCCTTACATCCTTTTATCCACCTGGGACTACTCAATGCAGTCTGGCAGTTTGAATGGTGAAAGTTCTCTATGCAAAAGATGAGAGAAGAGAATCTGTCTAACCCTAATCCTATTCCTCGCATCAAACTAAACCTAAAACCTATCCTAACCCTAACCCTAACCCTAACCCTAACCCAAAGTCCTTGGAGAAAATAAGACAGGAGCAATTGTCGAAGAAGCAAGTGTCGTGTCACCATACTTACTTTGATTAACACCGTACATTGCATTTATAATAGGTATCTGACATTTACATTTCTAGTGGTATCTTATGAAAGAAAATATTATAACAAAACAGGATCACAAATTTATCTGGACGTACCCACAATGCCCTGCCATTCGCTTGCATCTTCTGTACTTCTGTCAGTTCAAACAGCTTCTGCAGCATTTCTACAGATGGTCTGACCACCTCGTAGGCATAGACAAATTCAAAGTCTTCATCGCCTTTCTCTTCACGCCTGTTTGAATGAATGAAAATGATAGGGACATGTATGTTAGAATGGTATGGAGTAAACATTACATCCAACTATATTGACAAATGTGACCCGCGACAACAGTTTCAGGCAAAAGTCGCAAGAGCAAATTCCCTCCTAGGCGGGGTACAAAGATCTTTACCATTATTTTTGTCGATTTGAGTTTTTTGCAGAAATCGAATCTTTGATATGTTTTCTACATCTACACTAAATTTCATAGCATAAGACTACGTTTTTCGTATCGAAAATGGAATTTTAAGCACCCTATGTTGGATCGCACTTGTCAGTTTCGAGCTTCTTTCGAACGCCGCGCCAATATCCCCAGCGTTGCTACGGCGCAGGGTCTCGCATGCGATTGGCTGGTGCGTCGCACACATTTACATAATTCGGCGTTCGGAGACACCAGTTCCAGCGTTTTGGGAATGCTTTGTCCACGCGTGCATGATTACATGCTCCATTGTTCTTTCAACTTTCAACTTTCAACTTTAATTTCACCTCCATCAAAATGAACAAAGAACTTTATGTACATTGCGTATACACGGGATATTTGTGATACAGAACAAAACTTGAAAAGGTACATAAGAAAATTATGAAAGTGAAAAGTAGATGTGATTACATCTTTGTTAAATACATAAAGCGTATAATACAAGTCAACTAAGGATGAGGATGGAAGTGGAGGGTCCCACTAAGAAGCAAAGCTTGTACGATATGGGACCCTCAGAAAAATACACAAAACATCAATATAAAACACAATAAACGAACCGATGTCAACTGACATCAAAATGATTGGGAAGAGGAAAAAGAGAGAAAAGGAAAGGAAAAAGAAGAGGAAAAAAAGAGAGGAAAAAAAGGGAGAAAAAAGAGGGAACTACAGCATGTGCCATCGTGGACGCAAGCAATCTGGATTTCATAATGTAAAATAAGTGATAAAATACAAGCTGGATTGAATGTAATGCAAAACATTTTTTATACGTAGTTATATTGGTAAGAATGCAGGAGAAAAAAAAACCACATCGTTATATTTAGAACACAGAGAGGGATATAGTTTAATAGGAGGACTTATGTAAAAAAAAATGATGACTTGACTGAGATGATAAAGGGAAACTAACTCTGTTGGATGTTGTAAAGTTTCAATAAAAATGGTTTTAATTTATTCTTAAAGGAATTCAGAGATTGAGCAGTAGTAATGTTACTGGGAAGTGAATTCCAGTACTTTGGCCCGTCGTAAATAAATGTGTTTTGAGCCAACAAAGTTCTCAGAAATGGCAAATGGAAATCATTTGATCGCCGTGTTGGATAATTATGAATGGATTGATTTCTTTGAAACATTGTTTCAAATATATTTGGGAGATTATTTTTATTATAATTATACATAAATTGTCCTAGATTAAACAAATACAAATCATTAATTTTCAATATTTTATGCTCATAAAATAGTGGGTCAGTATGGGACAAAAATGCAGTATGACATATAACACGGAGTGATTTCTTTTGCAATAAAAGTAATTTATCTAAGAATGTTTTATGTATTTCCCCACGCGAGAATACCGTAACTTAAATGTGGCAATATTAAGGATGAATATAATACGAGCAGGGACGACAAAGGAAAACAAAACTTAAGCTTATTAATTATACCAATATTACGTGAAATAATTTTACATATACTGTCAATATGAAATTTCCAGGACAGCTATAGTGGTTTAAACGATCGCTCTGTAGTGCGTGCTCTTCGTTTGGCTTTCTATCCAAACTATTCTACCACATTGTTCGACAACGGAAGTGAAACAAAAATCATGTAGCACGACATAATCGTGTGAAAAGAAAAAAAAATAGTCTACTTGTACAATGTAGTAAAAATTATGACAGCAGACTGACTCAAGGGAAGGATGATGAGAGGAAAGGAGAGGTCACATGTAACCAGTTATATTCAAATACTACACATCCAGATCACACCAAACTAACGAGTCGTACGTGTTTGTTTGTTTGTTTTGATATAATCAACACCACCGAACAAGGCAACATATGCACGGCTTGTAAAAGCAAAACATACAGGAATCGTGACCCTTGCCAGCACTGGCATTTTTCTGCCTTCAAAAGGGTCGCCAATGATAAAGTCAAATCAACAACAATGAAAAGGCGATTTGTAAATGTGTGGATTCGCCACCCGCTCCTGTTACATGCACATGGTCATGGCGTGTGGATGCCATTGCGTAATGCGTGCACCATACACAATGTACACCATACGTGCAATTATCGTATCCGTCCATCTTGAAAGACGTACTGGTAAAACAAACCCGAGCGAACCGAATTGTTTTTCGGCTCCATACGCTGAGCTTCTAGGAAGGGTGCCCGGGAAATTTGACTCTCTCAGTGAGCCAATCAGAAGGCGATGTGGTTGCTAGAGGCGGAGCTTAACATCGATTGGCACCATCATACAGATGGGCGATTCTCACCTCGCATCGCCGCTCGGACATTGTCTTTGAGTAAGAGGTGAAACTTCAAAGCCCGTTTTCTCGCAATTTTGTCAGGCTAACAACTTAAAAACTGCATATTATTTCACTTTCCATGCCCACTTATGGTCCCGAAGAATGCAATAGTGTTTTATATCAATGCAAAGCTTAGGAAATGGGCAATGTGATTCAGTGAAAAAATGAATTTTCAAAATGCCCAACTTTTGCCTGAAACCGTTGTCGCGGGTCACAAATAGGTCTCAGAAACTCTGCAACCTTAATTGGGTTCCTGTAATGTAAGAGTACTAGGTGTTTTTACAGACAAACAATTTGTCAACATGCACTGTTGAGCCCAGTCAGTAAAATTCTTCCAGGACTTTGCACATTGGTATGCATCAACAGATTCTTTCAGGTACATCATTGCGCGGGGTACATGAGTTACTGTGCCGGATACGTGATAGAAGAAATATATTTCAGAAGTCATCATTTAAGTTGGATACACTCACTAGGGAGCTTTAGATTTTTGTAGCGGGGACGTTCAGAGGGGAAAATTCCTATTCTGAGCATGCGCAGAATCGCGCATCACCTCCCGTCATCTGAGTTTCACTACACATTCTCGGCTGTTTTTACGTCCGCTCAATTCAGGATGCGGAGAGCTACTTCATGCACCGATCATATTTTATTTTTTATAGGTTGTGTCCTAACGTAATCTAAAGCTACTTTTCAGCATGATGAAGGGAGAGGGAAGAAAGTCCAACGCAAGCGTTGTCTCAAACGTCCATGCCGCAAATCTAGAGCTCCCTACTACCTTTGAAAACAGTCTAAAGCTCACTCTTATTACATCCCGTGGATTACAGCCATTCTAGAGGTAACTCATTTATCCCACTCTTCTGACTGACACAAGCCTACTAAGGACTACTCACCGCTCCTTGAAAGCCATGCAGAAAGGAACAACACATTTCTCATCTTCACAGTCCTGACTGTGCATCCAGTACTGGGCCATAATCACATTACAGACAGAACAGTAGCCCAGGTTGTCATGCTTACAGCAGTCTTCCATACAACGTTGGTATGTCCTCCCCTACGTACAGATTGTATGGACAAAAGGCATCTTAGAACAAATCATATCTGGAGGCTTTAGGAGATTGAACATCAAGTGATAATTTAAAGACAGCATGATTCCCACATACAGATATCAAGTCTACTTGATCATACTTTTAATAGTGAATACTCTTTCCTAATTGCAAGGCATTTTCTTTGGCACTCTCCACCCACTGGTATGTTCTCTCTTCTCATTAAATGTTGATCCCTCCCTCCCCACCTGTAACACACTCCCAACCCACTGGTAACACCATACACTCTCTCCTCACTTAATAATGACCTCCCTCCTCATTAGATATAACTCCCTCCAAACTGATGCTGCTCCTATCTAGTGTATAATTAATCCTTTCTGCACTTCTTATCACCTCTCTTCAGCCACTTTTCAAAATCTGGGATGTCCAGTGATCAATATACATAATCTTCTTTAAAAAGATACTTCTGAAGGGATCTAAAAAACATACAACATATTGTTATCACTTAGATCATCATCAGTTGTTGTAAATTAATTAATAAAATATGTAAGAGTTGCTTTTCTGCCCTAGTGCTGATAAAGTCTGTTTGAGAAGTTGATCCTCACCAGATAGCAGACTGCATCATTACAACGACCACCCATGGCTTGACAGTATGCCACCTTGACCAGACTATTCATCACTTCAGGGACCATCTGTTTGTCTGTGTTGATCACAATACCATGGAAATTCTGTGTGAGAAGATGATGAATGTGTAAACTTTTGAAACAGTTAAGGAAACAGGATGTTAAACTTCTTTCAACAAAGTGACAAGATTAGTTAGAGGAAGATATATTGCATACTCATTCAAATATTTTCTGGCATATATCATCAGAAAGGAATCTTAGATAAAACCTTTAAAATTGACCTATGTCATGATCTTACTGATTTTAGGTGATGTGAGATGGATATTCAAAAGAAAATGTTTATTGTAAAATGTAGATCATGTTTTTGAAATTCTTTTTGATGGGGGATGATTCCAAGCATGCCTTGTGTTATAATAATGAATGGAATTATTCAGAGTGAAATGATAGAGAAATAGTTTGGGGAAAAAACTGAGAAAATGTATGACGAAAATGGCACTCTAAAATGGTAAATATGTCCTGAACGGATAGAATTTTCACTTTAAAAATTAAATGCTTCCTGAGAGCGGAGTATGGAAAGTTGAATTCATTAAGTGAATACTATTTCTTCACATTGTGATGTATTCAATATGTTTCTTTGCATGCGTTACATAAAACCCTTCACAGCTCACAGATTAGAAGAAATAAATCACGCAAAATGAGCTTTTTAGTTCTTATCTAATAGACAAAATAAAGCAAAATGTGAAAAAACTTACTTTTTCCACTTTGTCCACAACATCTTCAACTTCCTTTCTTGGTGTATTCTCTGAAACACACATACCACCAAAAAAAGAGACAACAAACAAACAAACAATATAGAATATAAATAGAGTTGCAGGAATAGAATGGACAATCAAGCAAAGAAATTAAATATGTTATGTAATACTGAACACAAAAACAAGAAGTATCATGACAAAATGTAACAAGGGCTAAAACTAAGAATTCAAAAAAAAAAACATGACACAAGGAATTGACTATTAGACTCATAAAATGAAACAGGAAATTAAAAAAAAAAGATATTCAAGTGAAAAATGATAGAATACAGGAGAAGAGCCAAGAAGAAAGAATGTAAGAAAACTTGAGAGGAAGAAGCACTATGACACAGATCTGTGTACACAATTACAGATACACTTTAGACTCAAATGTACAACACACTATATAATCTGTTGCCATGCTATGGAAGTGTACGTGTATGTCCCAAGGTACTGCAAGAAAAAAAAAAAAAACTGCTGGTCCCGAGGACTTCATTATGATGGGAGTCCACTGTAACCTTCTATAATACAGGACAGTTTATTCCATGAAATACAAACTGTGTACACCCCACCACAAGCTGTGAGATAAGGTTTAGCCCCGGTCACACAGCACTCCACCTCCAAATCACATACGGTACAAAAAAGTTATGAAAATCTGGTGGACGTGGTTGTAAGTGGTAATTTTTTGATCAGTTTTGGTTTGGCCATGCTTTGTATGGGGTATGGCCGTTGGCAGCTGTTCCACTGCTGAAGCACTGCATAAGCTCGGCAAACCACGTCCAGCCACGTGTATGTAAGCAGAAAAATCCATTTGTCGGCGATAAGCCACTAAACACACGCGATTTCCCATGATACCAACACGTAACACGCATCAGATGACCCTGCTCTGCCCATGACAGACTGCTGAACTTTCACGTCTTTACTGCGTCTCCCTAAGTTTTAATCACTGCCAGAACACGGATTATCACTTGTGTTTCATGTGTGTTGCACGTCTTTACCACGTGTGGCGTCCGTGGTTGTCCGCGGAATAAAATTTTTGAGCAGTTCAAAACTTTTTACCGCGTCCCACGCCGTTCAGATTTTTTCCCCGCGTCCTGCCACGCCTATAAATCGACCGTAGCTCATCTTAAACTCGACATCAATGCGAACAACATCGTCTGCTTCACGGGAGACCACTTTTTGATGTGTTTTGGCCGTGATTAAGCCATAAAGCACTGTGTGACCGGGGTTTTACCTTTTGAATACATTGGAAGTCAATAAATATATGATAAATACTATAATAAACAAAGTCATACGGGAACACCGCAGTAATTCCGAAGAAATTTGCTTGAAATGTGGCTTACAAAGCACATGCAAGAAATTAAACTAAACATTTGTCCCTGTATAAAGTGAGACTCTAGAAGCAATAATGCCCAAACAAAACAAATGCATACAAATTGTATGTCCGTGTGATTATGCTGGACCTTTAAACTTAATGGAAATCTATAAAGATGTGAGACACAATGTACAGCTCTTAGAGCCCATTTATAATGCTTTTTGGATCTATAAAGGGTGGAACACTGGGGCAGCTACACTAACAATGATATGACCCCAATATCTCCATACAAGTTTTCAACAAAAGCTTGACTTGTGATCATTATCAACCATCACTGCTTTCAGAATGGATTTTGATGCCATTTCCTAGAAGTAATGAGTTTGAATATGTTGAGGGCAATGAGTATCACTTGCTGAATCGATACAGATTTTTTTAAAACTGATTTTTGATTAAGCAGGCAGTGTGAGACGTTTACAAAGAGTGAGTTGTTTTGAGTATAAATGACATGCTATTCGTCATTTGATATCAACAATTACCGATCACTAATTTGGTTCAAATTTGCATAAACTGTGTTTGTAAATAAGTCGTTACTGGTACAGGCTGTAAGTATTAGTTTGGTAGAAGGTGGTTAGTAATATGAAATATGAGATATTTACATGGATACGAAAGTACTTTAGCACAGATTCAAGCAGGCAGAGGCCATTATGAAAATATGAGCTGAACTTGTGATATCATCGAATCATAAAACAACATTCTGCCATGTGTACTTACCGGTATATTAATTAATGCACAGAATGGGGATTAAAGTTCACTTTTATCAATCTTCTCAGCCCCAATGTGCTCACTCTCTAATTAGAGATAAAATTGGACTATTCTATTATTCTCATTAATGTTACAGTCTAAATGAAATAAGAACACAATAAGGTCTTATTTAGGGCAGAGATAGAGATCAAGTTAAGATACATTGTACATTGTAGCTGTCAAGGTACTGGCTCACCTTCTGACTCACTGAAGTGTAAGGATAGATCCGTGTCAGAAAAGGATGATTCATCTGTTAAACAGTGACAATAAACATATGGCAAACATAGATTAATACTACTAAAATTGTATTTATATTGGTCACACATCACATGTCTACTCTGGAGCTGATACACATCTTGTCTGCTTCTGGTGTTAGACTCCTGTCAGTACCAACACTCACATCTTGCCTTAATCTAAGGACGAATGTATGGTCACATCCCACATATTATCTAAAACTATTCCACATGAGGGGGTGTCTTTAAATTGAAGATTGATGTAAATTTATGGTATGCCACTAAATTCCCTGTTCAGTCTTATTAGCCTTTCAGATCAACATCCATTTCAAAATGTTGAAGAGTTGGTATTTGGTGAAGGTAAGGATTGGTCTTTTAACTTTTTACAAGATATCAAGAAACCTCTAATGCAATAGTACAGAGCATATCATTCTAAGAGGAATTTGAAGTTTATTTGAAAAAAATGGTTTTGGAGTGGCTGAGACATCCAAAAATAAAGTAAAACAGAGCAATCATAATAAAAGGTGGGTCCTGTTTTGGATATCTCTGCCATTTCACAACCAATTTTCATCAAATAAATATTGAAATCCTCTTGGAATTACGTGCTATTTCACACTTCATATGAGATTTCTTATCATCTCATCAGAAAATGTTAGAAACCTAAAGTTGGGGCTCAACCAAAACTACAGATATGATCCCATTAATATTCGCTGAAAATTTTGTCACCTATTATATTTTGTATATTAATGGCTGCATGAAAAAAGTCTCCACAATTTTCATTTTCATCAGGAATGAGAAGAACAACCTTGAAGACACACACAGCATACCATAACTTTCAAGATCAACCAGAAACTTTTTGTAAAACACCCTACAGGAGGTGGATTCAGCGCAGAGTGATCATAAAATCTTGGTCTTTTTACTCTAATTGGAATCAAATCACCTAACAGAAATGATGAAGTATTTGTGGCTCCCTTGGTCATGATATCATATAATGACTCGTGCCTCTGTGTCATGTCAAAATATAGAGCAATGTCTTACCAGTGACAGTGACAGAGAAGTTTAGCTCATCAGCAACCTCAGGCATAGAGCCATCTAGGAAGAAATCCTTTTCAGCATTCAGATCCTGAAGATTTATGTTTTCCAGCATTCCCTGAAGAGCTGGGTTGTTTAGGATAGCCTGGTGCATTACAGGAGGATCCCATATTTCATCGTCACCTTGGAGACCTTTTTTCAAACTACCAATGACTTGCCTGGAGTTCTCAGCATCTGATAATAAGTTCGTCATGGTGACGTGTACTGCTGTCTCTTGCCACACCCTCTCCTCACTGCCATACCCACTACTGTGCTGCTGTGTCTTCTCAGAAGAGAATCGTCGAACCATATCTCTTTTAACATTTGTGAGGCTTGATTCATAGTTCTCTGTGCTCGACTGGGAACGTTGCAATGGAGGTCGCAGGAGGCTGCGTGTAGTGTCTTTCTTGCCATTCTCAGACCTCCTGGCAGCTGCACCTTTCTTGGATGAGATGAGTCCACATGAGCTTGACAACCGGTCATCATTCTTTGCTTCCTCATCACAAACAGGTGGCAGTGCATCAGACACGTCTTGAGATCGTTTCCTTGGCCACACAAGACCACAGGAGCTGGAGAGGCGATCCTCACTCCCATAGGCAGAGTCAAACTCTGATTCATCTTCTTCAATCATCCAGGGACAATCTGTGATTGCATCTTGTCTCTTGAGTACAGAAGACCTGGTGTACCCATTCTTCTTCAATATTTCTGGATGTTGTCTCAAGCTTACATTATTGTTATTATTGTAATGTGATATGGCTATCTCCTCCATGGTTATTAAGGTCTTTTGTTGAGATGGTAAAATCTGCAAAATCAAAACATAAAGAGAACTGTTTTATGACCACCAGATCCATTTTACTAAAGGTCAGAAATTGTTTCTGGTTCAGTACAAAATTTCTTAATAAGATCTGGTTAAAGAAGAATGATTATCAAGATTCATGCTAAAGGGCGTAAAAATCCTTTCATGTGACAATGTATATAATTCACTCGTAATTTAGCGCCGTGTGAACACAATAATCACCAAGTTTGTGAGTTAGCATGAACCTCGCTTCTCATTCGCATCTGGATCAACCTCCAGCTGCGCTATTTGGTATGGTCATAAGGTCATCTAGCAAAGACTCTGCACTTCCAGAGTAATCATCGAGTGGGATTCGCTCGTAAGTTGTAACTTAAAGTTTAGGTGTGTGTAGGAACCTGCATCATGAATTCACGGGTGGAGCTAATCATCTATTTAAGTTTTTGATCTAAACCTCAAGTTTGGCAACTGTGTGTGAACATAACTTATAACTTTCCACAGTTTGTGCTTTCTTTCCAATATTTAGATTGGTTTAGGAGAGTCCATTTGAAATGAGTTTATCATTTTAAGGCTTAAGTCTTCTCTTTCGGAATTGGCTCTTAACTAAAAAAATCCATGTCTGGTGACTTTTTGTTGGTTCAGTGACACAGGGTCACAAATAGCAATTGTACATCAGGGAATTAATGTCCGTAATCCACATGAACTATTCCAAGTTCGTATGGGTAAGGGTTTATACTATCAAAAATAAAGTGTGAAATTTGCAGAGAATGTACAAGTATGAGCAGATTAGTACCCTTGCAGCAACTCATGAATGCATTTGCTATTGTCTGCTATTGTGATGTATGCTAAATTAGCCCACGCCAAGCAGTAAAAATTGCGTGCAGTAACTATAGCAGAGCTGCGCTACTTTTACGATGACCCATGCACTCACGAACTCGGCCACATAAGAGATAACTACCATGGTAATTGAATGTGTGCTCCAGCAGAGGGCATGGCCACAGTAATTGTTACCTTGACCGTGCAAGGAATTTTGGCCCGAGCCCTGCGCTGCTATCGTTTATAAACTCTTTGATCGGCCCGAGCTTGGTCCCGTGCATGGTGCTAGTTTCAGCAGCCCTTAAATAGTGCGCTCCTGGTGCAGGCCACTTTGGCCCGAGCCAGGGGAGTTACTGGTTGGATGAAGCTTGTGCAATTGAGTAATTTGCAAATCGGGGGAGTCTCACATGTCAAAGATAGGCCCATTTACACTTGCTTGGAAAAATCACGATTTTTCTAAAATCGCGACATTTGGGTGCAAGTTGCTAAGCAACTACACCCAAACGCCCTCGAAACATCGGCAGAAAAATCGCCAGCCAAAGTGCGATTTTTTGAAACATCGCGAAGTTTGAGGCGAAGTTAGCGAGTGTAAACCCAAGCTGCAGAAATATCGCTATTTTTCATCATGTGACTTTCGGTATCAGATTGCTCCAGGAGTTTACGCGCGCTCCCATCCCTCTTTAGGACGTGTAGAGAGTACGTCGGTCACTGGCCAGAGTACTAAGTACACGGTACAGTGTACAGGTCTAAACGGCCGATCCTCGATCGGCTCGTGGTCTCTCACCTCACTCTCCCTGATGAAACTATACGTGAAAACTACTACTAGTAGCAAACCTGAAGTTCTCAAACCACGTATCATCACCCCCATGACGACTTAACAAAATAATGTTCTCCCAGAAATGCGGTGATTGTGGGAGTGCCTATACTGCTCTCGATATACGTTGTTTGTGGAATACAGGAGTACGTAACAAGTGTGAGTTCTTGCTGTCCCCTGATAAAATACCAGTCCTAACAAGTCCTACTTCTCATGCACTTTCGTCATATCGGCAAAATTTCATGATCCTCCTGAATGCTGCTGTCATCAACTTTTCCATACTTAGATGAAGTTTTACACACCTACTACGTACGTGATCTAATATAGCAAGCTATATAGTTTTACCATAAGTAAACAGTCTCGAGAAGCACAAATTTATGTGTGCATTGGTGCATTGTACTGATAAAATGCCCTGGCTCAACGTTCCAACCAGCTAGCTGTGATCAAAATATATATGTACATGTACTGCACTGCAGTGAAAACGAACAGAATAGCGCGCGCTTCCACTCCGCTACCGTGTTGAAAAGAGGTACAAATTGTAAATTACGCATGCGCACTACCGACCAAAAAATTGTGATGTTTCGTGAAGCTCAAACTTCGCATGCTTTTGCGCAAGTGCAAACGGTGGAACCAAAATATCGCGATTTTAAAAATCGCGATGTTACAGTGTAGTAAGTGTAAATGCGGCTAGGGTTCAAGCTTCCTTTATCAATGAAAGGACATATTATAGCATTTTGCTTTTGATAGAACACCAAAACTGCCCAGGCCTTTGGTGTGTAATGGGGATCTATCAATTCAAGAACTCTTCTTAGCATGGCTGCATAGGGAGAATTCATTGGGGAATTCCACATACATTGTACAGCTGTAATTCGATCTCGTATAGCCACAGAAGAAATGCATAGAGAATCCCACCACCACTTCCTTTACCTACCCGCTTTTTTTTTTCTTTTGACAAGGGGGAAAAAAGTAGCAAAGAAAAGGTAGAGGGTTTTTTTATTAAAAGAGGAGAAATCATAGCAACTGATTAATGACACATCACATCAGATAGATATCTACACTCTGAAATACAATTATAATCACTTTTTTTTTCATATTTAGCCTTCAGAAGGATTAAGCTCCAGAAGATTTGACAAAATGTCAACTATTCAGACATTCCTATGCAAAATACAAGCAAATATAACAATGGAAACATAACAATTTTTTTTTTGTCACCCATGCAAGACCAAAGTTACACGTAAGCACCCTTCAATGAAAAAAAAATGACCACATAGAACAAGTAACACTGGGCAGAAGAATGCTAAAACTTGTAAATGCTTGAACTCAAGAAAATCTGTGAATAAAGCAGGAGACATACAGCTATGGCAGGAGAAATTCAAACTCAAGCAGGAGAATGGGAAATTTTGAGAAAATGCTCCAAAGTGGGTGCTCATCCACTGAAAGCATCTGAGTAGGAGCCTATGGGAGCACTTCAACTATTCACCACATAATGAAAATTATACGTTTTCAGAAAGATTTTTATTCTTACTCGGAAACTGTCCAGTGGTTTCATGGAGATTATATGACACAAAATGAAGTACAATGGCATTTTATCACAGAGTACTCAAATGTGGTGCCGAAGCCATTTGTTGCCATGGAAACTAAACAACCTCATAAAGAATGAATACAAGTGCCGGTGAACACAACTGTTCCTATAACAATGCTTGTAACCGGTTCCAACCCACTGCCTGGTGCCTTTGTTGTTAGAATTGGTTGTTTTTTGAACCAGTACTAACCTACTATAAAAAAAAAAAAGACTAAAAAAAAAACACACACACAAGTCACTTGTTTCATGTGGGGTAGGGAATCACGATCCATTCTCAATGATTCACCTGTATAGATTCTACAAGGAAGTGCACAAACTATCTACAAAACTAATCTGTAAGGGGAAAAAAATAGCAAGTTAGATACAGTATGCAACAAAAGTATGGACAGATCATACTAACATTCTGAGTGACATGAAGGCAGAGCATGATGGTCAACTTCTAAACAAACCGGATTAAAAAAAAAAATGAAATAAAATAAAATAAAAAGCACACCGACCTCAAGTTAATGCTGAGACTATAATGCATGTATGCAACATTTTATCAGGGAGAGTCAAAGTTCAGTGGCAGACATGGAAAAACCCAAAACAAAGAGGAAGCAAGAATCTCCAATGAGGAAGTGTGATATTAAATCATTTTGCTGCTGACTTTCTTCCCCTTATCAGGGGGGATTGCAATACCAGTTGCAATTTTATCTTAGCTCCAACATTCGAAAGTTGCATACTACTCATTACCAGGAGATATTAATGTGTTCATGCATCAAACACTGGTGAGTCTACCAACAACGATAGGTATTAATTATATACTATCACGTGAACTTAACCATAACATTTTTTCTTTCCTTCCCATATTTTCCACACTTTTTGTCCTCATGCCATCACACATCTTTTCAAAAAGGCAGTTGAAATGTGGGGCTACATTGTATGCTTGAACTAGAAATGTCGCTATGGCGACTGGTATGCCTCCGCCATAATGCATGATTCTCCTAATAGGTCTATAGTACATGTGGACAATGTGTGATTACATTTTCACAAAATTGGCAAAATATTAAAATGACATGTTTGTCACAAATGTATTAAATGTTTACCTTCCTTGACCTATGTTTAATTGGATGAATAGGAGAGCATGTATTTGGGGATTTAAGAACTTTAACTTGACTTTGACCATTTCATAAGTTTATGCACTGAGTAATTTTCAAGGTATGGAGAAAAAGCGCAATTTCTGTATTGAACAGTAAATTGTTATCATTTTCATCTGGCCTTTGATTTATAAGAGAAGCACTGTCAGGCAGAACATACATAAATTCAGCATGTACTAAGTTTCAAGATAACTTGAGCCACTTCCGAGATATGGAGAAAAAAGTAAGTTCAGCACGTTCACTTGATCTTTGACCTTTTGACCTTTGACCTTCTTGGCAAAAAAAAAAATCCCAGAGAATCTCTATTGGGTTAGACATGCATACATCAAGTTTAAAAAAAAAAAATATCCTGCTGGCATTGCATAAATATAAGGAAAATAGTAAGATTTTGAAGTATTGCCCTTGACCTTTGACCCCTGACCTTTGACCCCATGAACCCTAAATTCCCTAGATAACCACTGCCAGTCAGTAGATGCATATACACTATGTTCCATGAAGATACCTTGAACAATTTCCAAGATACAGAGAAAAAAGTGAAATTTTAACATTTTACTTGACCTTTTGACCTTTGACCTTTTGACCTCATGACCCCAAACTTTCACCAGAGAATCTTAATTGGGTAGTACATGTATACACTAAGTTTCAAGAAAATATCTTCAGGCATTGCATAGATATGGGGGAAATAGTGCAATTTTAAGCATTTGACCTTGACCTTTTGACCTTTGACCTTGAGCATGTGCACCCAAAAGTTGATAGGCACAACTTCACCCCCTAATACACATACATGCCAAGTTTCATTAGGATACCTCAAAAGGTTTTGGTAGTTACCCTGTCCACAAAATTCATTACGGACGCACGGAAGGACGGACGGACGGAAGGACGGACGGACGGAAGGACGGACGGACGGAAGGACGGACGGACGGAAGGACGGACGGACGGAAGGACGGACGGACGGACGGAAGGACGGAAGGACGGACGGACGGACGGACGGACAACCCGAAAACATAATGCCTCCGGCACCACTTCGTGGCGGAGGCATAAAAACGTTACCATGCATCTTTACTCTGCTACAATATACTGCAGATACAGATCAACATTTTTTTTTTCTGGTTTGGCTTTTTTCTTCAGCATGATTTCATGATGATGTTCGGTCACATCCTGGTAAGAGCATTAACTGTTTTCTATAAACAAGGCTTGACACTAATTTTTTTGTCTGGTGGCCCTTTCTGTGCCACTGAAATCTTTAAATCTGAAGTTTGGTGTCCCCAAAAGATATGTAGTGGCCCCAAAATAAAAGCAAAAGTAACTACATGTAGAAAAGCACTCTGAGAGCGCAGACTTCCGCCAAGCAGCTATACACTTGTACCACCAATGATCTTGCTCTTCCACAGAGATCAGTGATTTCCACTCATACCTACGCATGCTGAAAAATCGCCCGATTTCCCAATATAAAAGCCTTTGTTACGTCATAATCCCTCTGCTGCGCAGCGCGCCTTGCCCTAGCAGAAATAGAGCACGCACTTTTGCGCTTATGAAAACCTCAAAAATGCACAGCTTGAACTCCTAGTTCATTGACCCTATGTGCCAAAATATCAAAATCCTTCAAAAAAAACCATACGAAATCTCCAGATCACTACCAAAATTTAACCATCTGTTCCTTGTGTCATTCTCAACCTTTCCTGCAAGTTTCATCCAAATCCGTGTGCAAGTTTTTGAGTTATTTTGTACACAGGCAAACAAACACACAGTAACGTAAACATAACCTCTTCCCTTGGCGGAGGTAACAGTCCATTTTGAATCTTAGTTGTCCAATCAGGCCATCAAAAGATAAATTTGGTGGCCAGACATCATTTTAGTGGCCCTGGGCCACCACTAGAGCCTTGATGAATATTAAAGAAGGAAAACCTCCTACATCTACATACATTGGTCAGGACTGTAATTTTATCTCTAGGTTTGATCTCTAGAGCACTATGGCAAACTGGAAGGAAATGAGGCTATGAAAGCACTCATTTCAGGAAGTTTTTCAGGCCCAGTATGAGGACGAAAGAGCACTATCAACACAATTATCTCCGGACAAGAATGCTAGGGAAATATGTGTTCACCTTCATATCACAACATTTATGAATCAAACTAATAGAGCTTTCATCCAGGTAAATGATGACATCATTGCTAAGCTTTTATAATGTATGTCAGCCGAATGAACATCATACACTTTATTCTTATAAAGTGTTTTTTTTTTTGCCTGCTGTCCTATTTGTCAACTACCCCATTCCCACCCCCCCCCCCCCACACACACACACACAACACACACACTCAAACTAGGAAAAAAAGATTATTTCATTCTGGTGCTTGAAAACATCTCAGTTTTGTATGGGGGAGGGCTGATTGGGTTATAGCTCGTTATTCCGAAGGTTCGTTAATTCTGAAGGCTCTTTATTCCTAAGATTCGTTATTCCGAAGGTTCATTGTTCCGAATTTCATTTACGGATTAACCAATCTTCGGAATAACGAACCTTCGGAATAACGCCACAAATTTTCGGATTAACAGACCCTTTTTCATTTTCAGATTAACGAACCTCTAGGTATAGGGAATTTGCGTGTTTCGGATTAACGACCCTTCGGAATAACGAACCTTCGGAATAGCAAACCTTCGGAATAACGAACAGCACCCGCTGATTTGAGGGGTAATTTCTGGTCTCCACTTCAGTACAGTCTTCCTGATATCTGTAAACAGCAAGGCATTGTGACAGACAATAATGTCCATATCATCAGCTTTATTTCATCATTAACGTATGAAGCCATCTTGAAATAGGAGATCAGTACACTTTTATATTTTGATAGCCTCTGATGGGCCTTGACTAACAAGAGAATATTAATTTTTACAGCCGTACTTACAGGTTTAAAAAATATTTCAAGCCAATCCAGCCACTTTCCATTTTAGAAAGTTTGAAACCCTGAAAGCAAAAGTTTGTCACATGAGTATTTTTGCTCAATTCACAAATTGGCAGTTTGCTGTTCAAGAGGTTTGTCCTTTACAATGAGCACTGCTCTGTTATTCTGCTGGTTTCTTGTTTGCCAAATGAACAGTGTGATCACAGGATAAAACTTGATGAGGCATAGCATAGCTTGACCTTGTAAATTTACATGACAGGAAATCCTGCACAGAATCAATAACTAGGGCCTATTTATTGATTCTGTGCAGGACTTCCTGTCATGTATATTTACAAGGTCAAGCTATGCTATGCCTCATCAAGTTTTATCCTGTGATCACACTGTTCAGGCCTAAGGCCTTTATTCTGAAACTACGATAGTGTGAAAAAAATAAACCCCCACTGGAGGATCAATATTGATTTGAAACCCAAACAAATAACTGGGGCAGTTTTCTTGGGTCACCAGCTAAAGACTACTCAAATCATTTGTCCACACTTCATCCTACACTGTACATCATTAGGGGTATTCACACTGGCACTAAATATCTGTATTTTTTACACACTTCAGTTTCTCATCAGCAGTTGCTGGGCAACTATATTAGGAAGCTTTAGATTTGCTGCACGGACGTTTGAGACGACGCTTGAGCTGGACGTTCTCTTCCCTGCGTCGTGCTGAAAAGTAGCTTTAGATTATGCTGGGCAGCAACGTACAGTGTATAAAAAATAAAATGGCGCCCCCATGTGATCGGTACATCAAGTAGCACTCTACGTTGTGAACTGAGCGGACGTAAAAATAGTCCAGAACGCGTAGTGAAAGCTCAGGTGCGCGAGCTATAAATAGATTGCGTCTGATACACGATTCTGCGCATGCTCAGACCAGGTGTTTTTCCCTCTGAACATCCCCGTCGCAAAAATCTAAAGCTCCCTATCGTACTAGTATTCGACCAATAAACCAAAATCGAAAAGCCCTCCTCAGTGATGTTTCTTAAAACTAAGAAGTTTTATTCAGTTTTGTTTTGTTTCATTTAGTTTTCTGCAAGTGTAAATGCTTGCTCTCGGTACACCAATTGTTGCTTAGAGTTTTCTTTGGGTTTTTTTTTGTGTGTGTGTGTGTGTTTTGCTTATGTTTTGTTTTGTCTTGACTGTTTTTTGTATGTTTGTTTTGTTTTGTTTTGTGTTTTGATCATGTAACATCCATCCTGCTTGGTGGGGGGGGGGGGGGGGGGGGGGTCTTGCTATGTGTGAGACTAACTAGGACATTACAGTATTTACCACAGTATGGTATAGAGCTCAGTGAATTGAGAGCTGCACTACTGCCCCTTGATGTAAACCCTACAATTATACCTTTGGACTTTAAATAGAAATACCAGTAACATATAATCGGGCATTGGAATCAAAGCATTACGAGTACACAACACTCTTGCCAAATCAGGACTCTCATGCCAACAAGTTGATCAGCAAGTTTCTTACATGGCGGCACAGCTACGCAGTTACATGTTGAATTTCTATACCGGAATGTGGTGGAGCGCCTTAAGACACGACAGTTGCTCCTGCGACAATTGCTCCGATCTTATTTTCTCCAAGGACAATATGGTTAGGGAATAGGATGGTAATGGGGTTTTAGGTATAGTTTGATGTGAGGATTTTTAGGATAAAGGTTTAAAAGGTTTAATATGTTCGCAGGTAGAATTTATAATTGGCTAGTGTGCAGATATTCATGGGAGCAAATTGACGCAGGAACAAATGTCATGGAACCAATAACCCAACTAGACCCGGAATTTGTCAAGACTGACAAATTAGGTGATCCGATCTTTTGAAAATCAATGATATGAGTTTTGATCCCAATATAGGCATGACTATACAGGTTTCATCTGTGTTTAGGGATATTGGCTGTTTGATGTTTGGATACTCATTTTGAAAAGGGAGTCAGGTCTGCCATATGGTACCAAATTCCGTTCACACTATAACGAAGATACAGAATGAAGTATATTTGAGCATTGAGCCCACTTTGCACAGCCAAGATGGCATCTGAACAAAAAGTGATTACTTTGTGAAATGATCGATGTGACATGGTCTTTGCGTGTGCAAAATATGGGAAAGATCATGTATTCACCAAGATACAGGATGAAACATTTATGACCTTTGACCCTAATTTACATACCCAAGATGGTGTCTGATCAAGTAGTTGTTATTTTATGAAATAATGTACGTAACATGATCTAAACATGTGCAAAATATGGGGGTGATAGGGGCTATTTTTCTTGAGTTATTGCAAAGAAATCTGGAAAAAGAAAGAAATATGAAAATACATCGAAGATAGGGGATAGCGCAAAGTCTCAGCTACAACATATTAAAATCTGGGAGAAATTCACCGAAGGGTAACTGAGCTACTGCTCGATAAAGACAATCATGTCAATTTTCACATCTAGAAAAATTCCCTCCCATAGAGATAACACGTCATAACGAAGATAAAGAAAGAAGTACATATGACCTTTGACCCCGATCTGCACAGACAAGATGGCATCTGAGCAAAAAGTGGTTATTTTGAGAAATGATCCTTGTAACACGGTCTTAACGTGTGCAAAATATGGGAAAGATAGGACATGTATTCACCAAGATACAGGATGAAACATTTATGACCTTTGACTCTAATTTACATTACCAAGATGGCGTCTGATGAAGTAGTTGTTATTTTATTAAATAATGTACGTGACATGAACTATACATGTGCAAAATATAGGGCTGATAGGGCTTGTTTTTCTTGAGTTATTGCAAAGAAAGTTGCAAAAAGAAAGGAATATGAAAATATATCAAAGATAGGCTTTGATTTCAACCAAGTTTTTGGACATGATCCCGATACCGTATGAAAAAATGAAGGGCACACTCCCGATAGCCCAAAGTCTCAGCTACAACATATTAAAATCTTAGAGAAATTCACAGAAGCATAGGTGAGCTAGTGCTCGAAAAAGATAGTCATGTCAATTTTCATTTCCAGAAAAACTGCACTCCCATTAAGATAACACGTAAACTGGTCAAATTTGACAAGATTACTTTCAATCCATTTTTACGAGGTGATGCCGTCATCTAATCAAAATGTTGTTAATATAATAATGAAAGAGCATTTAGTAAGCTACAACATACTGAAATTTGGGTGAAAATTGGCAAAGGATAAGTGAGATACGCTCGAGTGAACTTGAAATTTGATGACGTCATTTTGAAAATTTACTTTTTTTATTTTATTAAGAAATTTGATATCTTTTAATCATTTTTCCAGCATCGCCAACCCATGAAATGACATGTATAACTCATCAGCTTTCAGAATATGTACAGAAAATGAGGGGTCACCGTCCATCCTGGCGAGTAAAATCGCATTTAAAATTGGCAGTTTTTTGGCATAGTTGCCCTGTATATCGCCATTGACGCGCACGCGGAATTTCAACTTTGCCGGGCCCGTATGACGTCATATTGTGTCGGATTGACTTGAAACTTGGTAGAAATATCTTTGACTTTTTAGACATCCGATAAGCGTAAAAAAACGGGAAATTTCTATTGCATATGAGCTGTACGTGCGTATATGTGCGCGCGCGTACGCGTCCGTCCAATTTTTTCAATTTTTCAAAAAATGCTCGAAATGGTCTGAAACGTATGTAAAAAAAATTTTGAGCTCGATTTGAACATACAAATATTTCAACGCGCACGTACGCGCACGTCTTAAGAGAAAATATGAATTTTGAGAATATGAGTAGAATGTGCATAACTTGAAATATATGTGACGTAAATTTCATTGAAAAATTCCATTCCATTGATGAGATATGATTGAGAATGTGTTTTCATATAATGACGTCATAGTGACGTCACGGTCGACTGATCACAATGATTCTACTTGATCTGTCGTCTTTGGGACACGAGACACGGTATCAGTTTGACATTGATAGGAAGAGCACTTTCTGAGCTAATCGAAACACAACTTTTGTCCAGAATGAAAGAAAGAAGAACAAAGAATCCGTACAGATACAGAAGGTGATCTGAGAGGATACTCGGACCTAATTAATGTTTAAAGGACAAGTCCACCTTCATATACATATAAGGATTGAGAGAATGCAGATACATGTATATTAGTAGCAGGGTGGTCCACGAGGGGTTTTAGCATGTCGCTGCAACATGCTAAAATTCTTGTGCAACATCCTAAAAAGCCAGCAACATGCTATGCAACATCCTCAAGAATTTGCAACAAGCTCAAAGTAAAAGTATTCAAATCATGTGCATAACATAAGAAACATCAAACTACCAGGTACTTTAGATATTTGTGTGCAAAACATGAGAGAGAACATTGAATGTAAGCAACACAAAGAGAGATAAGCAGCAAAATATTGCGTACTATGTACTCATCGTGTGCGCTCCGCGCATATTCAATTTCTGCAATATTCTCAGATTCTGAGCTTGCAACATGCTAAAATTTCAAGTTGTGGACCACCCTGAGTAGAACACATTAGTGAAAGTTTGAGGAAAATTGGACAATCCGTTCAAAGTTACGAATATTCTAAGTACTGTATCTGCGCAGTCACTGCTGGAAGAGAAGACTAGTGGAGTACTGATGTCACATGCGTACAACTACAAGTTTGTATACTGTATAAGGAAAATAAAAAGAAAATTTCACAAAACTTTACTTTTTGAATAAAGTGCACAGTTCTTCGACTTGCTACTGACGTATGTTAAGGGTAATATTATTCCCCCTGCCTTCTTAAAGAGAGAAGTTGAGTGTTCTATTGTTATGGGAGAAAAATGGAAATATGTTGAATTTTCGTTATTCTTTCTTTATATCATGACGTTGTACTCATGTGACGTCACAAGCTATAGTAGTCTTTTCATCCAGCCGCGACTGAGCAGAAACTTCAAAAATTCATAACTTTTTAACGGATTGTCCGATTTTGCTCAAACTCTCACTGTTGTGTTCTACTATGTACTAATATTGCTGCATTCACTCAACCCACATGTCTATGAAGGTCGAAGGTGAACTTGTCCTTTAATATGTGTAGATAACACATATCAGTATTTTACTATTTAAAATTAAAATTTTCATGCAGCATTTATAACTTAAGATCGACCAGACGAAGTAGTATTTCTTTTTATTTATTTTTTTTTTTTCTCTCTCTCGCTCTCACTTAAAAATGCCAGGGCCAGCAAACATCACAACGAAGATCCTGAGTGGTTTTATTACCCGTGGACATGGCAGCATGAAATGGTCTGGAGGCTCGAGCTAGTTGTTATCTTACCTATGGATACCTATGGAACATTCTGAACGCAGGCTGAGCCTCTGTATTCAGATCCAGGTTCAGTCCTTATAAAAGATGAGCCGGGTAGTGACCAGGTGGCGTGGTGTCAAACTTAAATTTTATGGGTTCATTTTCCCAGAGTTTATCCAAACCAATTTCAAAGCTGAAGACACTGGGTGCATCTATTAAATCTTGTACAGTACTCTCCGCATAATCGGGTAAGCTCGGGCAGAGCGTTTCTTACCCGATTAAGCGGAGTACCCGATTAACAGAAGAACACATTCATAATTGACACACACAATGTGTATGTACATGTACATGCATTGTACACTGCACCAAACACCTTCACTGTATGCTTAACACACGTGCTTGCACGGCACATTATACATACCTTACACTTGCTCAGTCACGAGCAATAATTTACACTCTTTTTATGAATAAATATGTCTTCAGAAAACTTTGTTGTTTGACTCTAGACTCCTTGCTAACACGCAGGCGTTTTCCGAAATGAACACGTCTATTTGCGTGCACTATAGTCACGTAGAACGTCGGGTTACTTTTCGAGAAGTGACTGGGGAAAAGCAAAATTATGGAGGTGGTGCATGACCTGATTTTTGTTGCAAACTTCTCGTATTGTGAATGTTGTTGCGGAGCAAGGGAGGAGCGCACGTGTGTTTAACTCCCGTCTGTCTATTCAATTGTGAGTGCCAGCTACGTGTGCAATGTTCGTTTACGTGTGGCAAGTCAGTACTTGTAGTTGTACATGTGTTTTCATGTTAAATCACTCCCCAAATGATCGGTTTTCTTTGCAAATTAAGCAGAGAATGCGATTAGCCTAGGAAAATTAGACATTCATGATTTCTTAAAGTGTTATATCTGCGATAAAATGTGGGTAGAAATTAGACTACAAGAAATTATTTACCCATTTAAGCGGAGAGGCAACCCGATTATCAGGTAATTTTAATGTGCATTGGAACTGATTTTTACATTACTACCCAATTAAGCGGAGTAAATTTTACCCGTTTAAGCGATACCCGATTACGCGGAGAGTACTGTACTAGCTCCATCTAAATACACTAACACAGATTGTTTGAATCAATGGTAGACTTACCAGGAGGTATGTGTTGATAGAACTTTCCTTGATAACTAGCGATTAGCACTTGCTAAGTTACTTGCGACGAAGAAGCTCCGAGTAGACCGGACTCAACGAGGGCCACCTGCAGACTGTACACTCCGTCTGCCACTGGTTCCGTTGATCTTCTCTTCTTGGGAGATACGCCACGGCATAAAATCACGGTCAATCATTGTTGTGCATGCACATTCAATCGCTACCTGACAGACACGGAGGGAGCTGACTGTAGCGCTAGGCTGCAACAAAACGTTTACGACATGTTTACTGATACCATGTATATTCGAGGAATATTACTTACAATGGCCTACATGTTTCCAAATCGAAAAGTGCAACAAAATGGCATGCCAACAAAACGGATACTTGTAGCAGAAGTTCATAGCGGCCGATGTTGACTTCACAAATGCCTTCATACACCGTCACTACGATATACCGATATGCTTGGGTACGCTGACCCCCCGACGCTTCGCATTCTATTTCAGGTGGCGGGGATTCCCAAGTTGCGGCACCAATAATGGGGCCCTCGCACTGGACAACAGGTTGAATTGAATACATAACAAAGCGTGTCGCCGCTCAATAGTCAAAAGCTGTACACTCAACGGCCTCAACCTGCCCCTGTGTTAAAGCAAGTGCAAAAAAAAAAAACAACAACAACAACAACATTCGTACATTCCCGCGAATATGAATGAAGCGGATGCGGGGGAACAGCAACGAATTTTCGAATACCAGTAAACTATAATTTACCATTTGCAGATGAAACAAAATCCAGCATTAGTGCTTTAAAATAGTTCTAAAATGTGAGTTTGGCATAGAAACAACCAATGTAAAAATTTGAATCAGTATAATTATTGTTAAATATAAAAAATGTGAACAATATTATAATAAAAATGTTTCCAGACTAAACCATCTACAGTTATTGTTTAATAATAAAAATAGTGATATCTCCTTATGTTTTAGGCTTTATTGCAAAAACGTTATATGGTAGGCCGGGTGTTTTGTGATACAACTGACCTACAGTGTACACATCTGCATCAAACGTGATATCTTGAACATTTTTTAAATCACTGCTCCCAAAGGTAAACAGGACCTTTAAGATCATGATAGAACCATCTCACAAATGCATTTCTTCACATATTTCTACACACTGATATTTACAAAATTACACCAGTAATTGATCTCTATAGGGATCAAAGATTTTTTTTCTTTAAAGGACAAGTTCACCTTCATAGACATGTGGGTTGAGTGAATGCAGCAATATTAGTAGAACACATCAGTGAGAGTTTGAGGAAAATCCGACAATCCATTCAAAAGTTATGAATTTTTAAAGTTTCTGCTCAGTCATGGCTGGATGAGAAGACTACTATAGCTTGTGATGTCACATGAGTACAACGGTATAAAGAAAGTATGAAGAAAATTCACCTTATTTTCACTTTTCTCGCATAACAAAAGAGCACTCGACTTCTCTCTTTCAGAAGGCAAGGGAAATAATATTATCCTTAACATACATCAGTAACAAGTCTAAGAAACGTGCACTTTATTCAATAAGTAAAATTTTGTCAAATTCTCTTTTTATTTTCATTATATCGTTGTACGCATGTGACATCACACACTGTAGTAGTCTTCTCATCCAGCAGTAATTGCGCAGATACTTTAAAAATTCATAACTTTTGAACGGATTGTCGAATTTTCCTCAAACTTTCACTGATGTGTTCTACTAATATTCTTGCATTCACTCAATCCACGTGTACATGAAGGTGAACTTGTCCTTTAATTCTTGTGATGCAATATATCCCGGCTTGTGCCGAAAGGGTGGGTTGGGTGGTGGCGTGTCGCATTAATGGGAACACCACCCTTCGTCCAAAGCCTATGTATATGGGGTGGCATACAATTGTATGTAATGAAATCATCACTGATTCCAAAAGAAAATGTTTCAATAGAATTGGAGAATAGTATATAAAATGAAATAAAGTAGCAAATGGAGGATGTACATAAATTGATGTATGGAAATATAAGAATGTACTCATGCACTAAAAAAAATCAAGTGAAAATGTTCAGTCTTGAAGGAGTGAATAACAGAAAAGAGTGAGTTTTGGGTGAAATGGGAGTGAAATTTGAGTGAAAATGTTCATTTTCACTCATTTATCTTTGAAGTGACCTCAGGGATCACTCAAAGATTCTAGATTTTAGATCACTCCAAAATAGTGAAAATGACAATTTTCACTCAAAATTCATTTCTGTTTCACTCTAAACTCACTCTTTTCTGTTATTCACCCCTTCAATAAGAGTAAGCATTTTCACTCTATTTTCTTAGAGAGTATGTTGAGAGATACAGATCGAGAGATGTTTATTATATGTCATTCTATATATGGCTTTTAATAGTATACTCTTTCAGAAGCTGCCCTTGAATTAAATAAAACCAATGTCTGGCAACTTGCTGGTGGTTTTGTGAGGCAAGGTCACACATAGAGAGAGAGATAAAAAATGGATTTGTGTATGAGCGCGTTGTGAGCCTCACCCACAATGTTCATCTACTACAAAATGTGATTTCCGTCGTAGTTTTCCCCAAAAAGAGGAAGCTATATTCTCCAAATATTTCATGTGCATCAACTAATATTCCACACATTTTTTTCTGCCCCATGGTCATGCTAATCAATTCACCAGAGCTAGTCGACATCCATGCTTTCACTATCAGCCTCTGATGGTATAAACAGAGGCTGTTTTAATCAGAGTAAAAGATTAGAAAAAGGGACTTCACCTGCTTCTCTTTATAGCTTTCTGAATTTTGTTGACCTTGCTGTTCATTTCTGTCTCTGTATACAGTACCCAGTAATATCCTGGTGGCATTTTTCTTCAAAGTTTTTATCTTGGCACTAAGCACTAGCTTTGTTTAAAATGTTAAGTTATTGCTGTTCGAGATTCATTATTTCAAGCATGTGAACCTCTCTTACACACACACACACAAACACAGACACAAAATGCATGCTTGCAGCTTTACTTAATAATTTTTCAGAACTAAACATAGGTGAGAAACTGGTAAGATTCTCTTTCTCACAACTTCTCCAACTCACTTTTCCTTTTAAGCAAAACTGCAATGCCTTTCATTCATTCAAGTATCATGGCATAGTACGTGTGCCTGGTTGATACCGTTTCATCTGGGGCAAACACGAGGGGTCGGCATTATTCGCCTGTTTTCTTGTTTGCCTGAAACTCAGCAGTGAAGGATCTCACGGAACCTATACTTTATAATGTAAAATGTGACAGCAAGATTGCCCATACTGGTTTAAATCTTTATTGATCCAAGTTTCACACATTGAAACCTTAAAGATCTATAGTGTGATGAAGTACAAATGGTATAATGAGAATCAGCATTTGTGTCTGCATGAGCTATACATACATTCTTATAACCATACATACCACACTCATATAACTACATTCGGATTATGTTTATATCAGGGGAAAAAAAAAACATGGTGATGATAGGTTTTCATGTTTTGACAACAAAAATCAAAATCAAAGTACATGTCAAGTTCAAAGTGGTCAGAAACACATGAGCCCAATTAAATTCATCAGTTGCTATGATAGCAACTCTTGCTAGAGTGGCAATTGTCATGGTAACGACAAGAATCCAGCTTCCTGATTGGCTGTTGCTATAATTATGGAAGTTGCCATCCCAGCAAAAGTTGCTATCTTATCTTTTATGAAATGGGCCCAATGGGATTGTAGCAAAGTGAGTGAAAAGACGAGCAATCTGCACCAGTTTCCTTGGTGTTCTTTTGTGTCATGGTTTGGGGAGCCTTTAAGTGGAGTTGCCTATTATCTAATGTAGGAAAGGAATGTTGATGGTAAACGAGGTTGTGTGTGGGTAGAGGTTTGTGTTTGGGGACCAATGAACCATGGCAAGACCATTGACAATGTCACAATACTACAATGTTATTGACCTAGAAAAAGGGGTGTTATACATATTTTTGTTAATAGCAACCAAAGTTAAAGTCAATACAAGGAAATTTGTGACCGTGCATCACAAAACCAACCAATAGTCGCATAACACAATTTTACGTGGAAACTCAAAACAGATGAAATTGGTAAACCTAGCAAGTAATTCTCTAGGGTTTTTTTTTTCCCTCTATATAATTCTTAAGTTTGGGATCATAATGTCCTGGACCTTGTAGGGTCCATGATAAAACAAATTGAAAACTTTTTTTCAGTTTTTCTAGAACTTTTTCTTGAATAATGTGATATGTCATATCCTTGAAGCCCCCTTTTATTTTTTTTGAAAACCCTCCAAACGCTCTTTACTTTCAACTCCAATCAACTTTGAAAGGATGATGCTACTGTAATTTAAGTTGGTGCTAGTCATGACAAGAATATTGGTTGATGAGTGTGGGCAATCAAGCTTAATCCAATAATTTCTTTATTGTGTTTCCTACTGAGTTTTTATATCCTGCATGTTTTCTGTTTCATTCATTGCACAGTGTACCACCGGGTGAGATTATGCATTTGAATGGACCCTGAACTTCAAAGCCTCCATTCTCAGTAACACTTTTCATGAGGGAGTAGTGTCTTTCAATTATTTAGATAGGTTTACAGGAGAGTCCATTTGTGTTGAATATCCATCATAATCTCAAGGTCAGAGTCTGCTCTTCCAAAATGTACCCTTAATTAGAAATCCATGTCTAGTGACTTTGTTGGTTCTGTGATGCAGGGTCACATTTATTGTATACAAATGTACATCCTTCATGATCAAGTATCCATGTATGATCTATACATTGGCCAATTCTTGCCCACATACAGCTTGTACACTTGTAATCTTCAGTCCATCAGAATTATGATTGCTACATCACATGATTTTGACTCAGCAAATATCATAAGAAAGAGAATTCTAGATGCATGTTTTTGTTTTCTGCCGATAAGTAAACTCTACATAATGTGACCACTAATTGTTAAAAAGTACTGTACAGATCAGACTTCTTGCATCTACAAGGACACACACAAACACACACATACACATACACACACACACACACACACACACACATTCAATACACACACACACTATGACAGGAATTTACAAAATTTGAAATTATTTGAAAATATTGATAAATCTCATCATACATGTATGAGCATGTGCTTTTGTCGGCACATCTTCAAGGTGATAAATCATAAAGAAATTGCAACCATGCACATGTCATTTCTTTTCTACAAATCAGCCAATCTTTTTATTGATTTTACAGGTGACCAATTTATAGAGGAGGAGAACCTTGTTATAACAAGCAGCCAGGGACCAATGAAATTTCCTTCTTATTACAGGTTTCTTGGTATATCAGAGACAAAATCAAAAGAATGTCAAAGGAATTGAACTACAGAGCAAAATTACCTCACGACATCAGGTATCTCTTTATATCCATTCTAATTATAACAAGGTTTCACTGTATGTTGTACACAAAGTAGAGAGTATCTGCAAGAAGATCTATGTGTAGCTGTAGGTTTGGAGTACAGGATTGTGTACAAAAGAAATTGAATGTGTGTGCCAACTTTTGCTAATGATGCATGTCATCTCACAAAGCTGTAAACTTCAAAGAACAGCTAAAAGTATAGTATACATGTATACATTACATTAGTCTAATTATTTGACACCAACATAATCAATACACTTGAATGTACCAACACAATCACATCTAAGCATTTCTACAGCAATGCTTGAAAAATGACTTTGTCTTGCTAAATACGTTTGCCAGGTACTGTAGTCTGTTCCTACACATGTATTTAAATCAACACATCAATTGTAAGCAAGTACATACAAAATTTTCACACGCATAGAATAAGTCTAAAATGAAATCTTTACTTGCTACTGAAAGAAAGACTGCTCTCGTGTTTTACTGCCTTTTCTACTTTAAATAGCTCTTCTCCACATTGATTTCTACAATTTACACATTTTGTTCTATATCAGAATGTGACAGTCAATTCAGCAAGTACCCCACTACTCTTTTTGCCATTATGTTAACACAATTAACTATCTCATGAACATGTTCCTATATTTACTTTTTTCTTTTTGTGTGTGTGTGTGTACCTTCACCTATCTTCTTCCTATTGTTGCTTTTATTAGGGGGAAGCAGCAGGACCATACTTGCTTACTTATACACATTCTTTCTTACATAATACCATCAGTGCTATTAAAAACAACAACAACACTGTGACTCCTAAACAAACAAGTACACAGATGTCGAAAAAAGGAAAGACATGGTAACATGTAATAAAGAAGTTAAACAACTCACAAAAGTCCTATTACTCCTGAAGCTTTTAGCAGAGAGAACCACAGATGATAAAAGTGACTCACTCAAAGTAGAACTTGTATGTGGTCAGAAGGAAATACACCATGTCTTTGTGTTGGAACATAACATATATGGAATCAGGTTTTTACAATTAATATATGTACGTCTATGCCTTCTGATAAGATTGTTATATACAGACACACTGCAAACAGACCTGCAATCAAAAATGATTGAGAATGAGTTGTGCATGTATAAACTATGACTACATAGGATGTCACAGTTATATAATTATGATACATTGTAGGCATCAAGTTTCATGTAAACAAGTTTTGATCATTAGAAATGCGGTGGTCTCTGTTTCATCTAAATTTCATTTAAAAGCAAATCCACTAGACTTAGAAACTTAAGTCCATGCTATCCTAATCATTGCAGTGGCATAGCAGATATATACAATGTAGTACAATTTCTTGCAATGCAAGTTTCATCCTTCGTAAGTCATTTGATACATTTAAAATTACTTGTAAGTACAAATGTATGTATATCTGTGGTTGTATGTCAGTAATACAGAAGTCAGTCTGATGATGAACTGAACTATGATGTGTTTGTTACAAACTTCAATGTGCAGTTGTCCTCATGAATGTAATTGAATCAGGAAAATGCTGCCAGGCAGAAATGATGAGAGAATGCGAGAGAGAGTGATTGTTTACATGCATGCAATTCATGTGAGTATGGTGTGTTCTAGCCTATAGAGGGCGTCCTCTTCAGCAGCAACTGCAGCAGCAGCCCTCCTTACTTGACTCTATTTTGTCTATTGTGTCATGTTAATCAAAGTAGAA
This sequence comes from Diadema antillarum, assembly GCF_040938485.1. Taxonomy (NCBI): domain Eukaryota; kingdom Metazoa; phylum Echinodermata; class Echinoidea; order Diadematoida; family Diadematidae; genus Diadema; species Diadema antillarum. The sequence continues at coordinate 216,251 of NW_027272724.1, forward strand.
CATCAAGTCTGAATACATCTGCTGTACCTATGCTACAACATTACACTTGCTTCATTGACATGTACATCTATGTACATGTATGTACACTGTACATCCTCTATTGTGAAAGCCATTCACTTTTTCACAAGCTAACTTTTCATTGGAACCTTATCAATCAATAACTTACATAATATTATTGTTTTAAATTATATTTCTTGAGTACCTTTAAACACACAGAAGCAACAGAGCTGGTAGGAATATCTTAGTAGGTGTGACGGTTCATTTGAATTCTTCTGCAACTTTAAAAACCCATATGCCGAGTGAAAAGCACCCAATACATTTGCCACAATATTACAAGGTCTACACTGTATATAAGCACACTGCTGCATATTGCAAGCTCCAGTCCAATAATTATGATGATAATAATCAACATAAAGTGTGATTTTGTCATTGCAATATTGAAGATACACTCCTCTGCCATGCTTTGGGTTATCAAAATTTTAGGGTCTGTATGGTTACACCAATACAATTTTTTTTTAATGCCAGCATTAATCACACTGTACCTTTCCTGCAATGAAAAAATGAAAATATGTTGTAACATGTTTTCATGATATAGCTCATATGAGTTCTCTCTTGACAATGCATACAATTTAACATACATAACTTGTATTCCATTGTGTTTTTAAACATAAAACTGAAAAAAAAAGGAGCAATACAAATGAAATATGCAGATAATTGGGGGTTCACATCTATGGGCTGGGAATAGAATTTGTTATATTCCTGGATGTTGACATCAGTCAGGGGATAAGGCACTCCATTGGCGACTAAACTTCTAGAAACTAGACACACACAAATGAAATATAACAATTTTGTCTGTTTGCAGAATGATCATATTAAAGTCCAATCTCCAGCTGCAAGTCCTATTCAGTCTGTTACCCTCTTATAAGTGAAAACAATTGACCAACGGCAGTGGATATAAAATAAAACTACAATTCGTCACACAAACCGAGAAAATCTTTAAAAATATTGTGACAAAAGTAATTTTGTGTCCCTCATCGGGTATACAAATTCCCATCAAGTAATTTTGTAAAATCTTTATGCAAGATATTTATAATGGTGATAGGGTGAAGGCATTTTCATTTGTTAGATTGGAAGACTCTAAGATTTCAGATGTCCACTGGAGAACACATGTCCAATATGTGATTTTGTCCTTGAATCATACCTACCTGCATCATGAATGATTGTATTAACAAAAGGCAGTATTTCAGATCATATTCTCAGTACACATGGGTAGCCTAGTCTACATGTACATATGTCCATTCAATCCTGGTGGCACTTTGTGCATCATTAGGGGGAGAAGTATTTCACTTTAATAATCAAAATTAACTGTTGATTTTAGATTTAGTAACATATGTATGTTAAGATTTCTTATAAATATTTTCATGTTCTGACATCAAATAACTTGCAGAATAGACATGTAACTTTCAAAATATAACAATTATTCTGAACAAGATTTCTCCATGCTTACTGTACTGTAGTGGAACATAAACCTACAATGCAAAAACATTTTCATTGAGTGTCATTCAAATCTCTTTTCAAATAATCCAGACAGGACACCTAGACAGAGGATTATTACCAAGATATGACATTACCACAAGCAAATAAAGTAATCAGTGCATCAGGCAACAAAATTAAATAAACAACCAACAGGGAATGTGAGACACAGTTTACTGTTTATAAATTTGACCCGTTGGTAAAGACATTTTAATGTACTGATTAACCCAACAGCACATAGCATTGTAGTTCCAAACATAAAAGTAAGTGGTGTCTTCTCGCTGAATTAATAACTCCCGTCTGCCGTCAATATTATGTGTGTGTTAGAGTGTTTGGGGGGTAAGGGGATCACAGATCTGACCATTCAGAATCTTGGACAATGAAAGGTTTTAATTCTGCTGGAATAAAATCATAGATATTTTACCTCAGCTCTGTGCCTTAACTCCTTGATAAACCTGAATTGATAAAATAATCAGTCACTGCACCATGTGGCTCCAGAGAAGAAAGTAATTCGACAGACAAGTCCACTTGTCTTGTATGCAGCTTGCAATCAAATCTAGCTTCTGCCACTAATTGCTAGGTCTCAGTCCAGCAGGTATGAGGACAAGACCACAAGATGGCAGGAGGTTACATCTACTCAAGGTCCAATCCAATGTAAGGGTCCAATCTTACAGAGGAGAATTCAAAGGCATCATTGCATCAGTACTCATTTTCTCACCTACAGCTGCTACATTGTAGCATGGCATCTACTCCTCTGTTTATTACTTTTTAACCCCTTGGTGTAACTTTATTCTCATCCTTGTCAGCACTAATTGTTATAAAATGATGAAGTAGACCCTAATCAAATGATTGATTGACAGCATACATGTGACCAGGCATTTATTTCACCTAACACATAATTTTGCTCATGACCAGGCCTAAGTAAAGTATAATGACCACTCATGAGCACTTTTCATGTCGCGACGGTGACTGGGCGAGATTTCCTTAATTTAATTACACATAAAACCAGCTGCTGCGTGATTTAGGGTGGATTATCAAACAACAAGGATCTGCTTCATCACTTTATAAAACAAATAATGCACATCACTATGTTTGGGTATGGCATCCACACTCAGTTCCTTTGAAACAATCCAAGCAGAACACTATCAGCAGTTGCCCTGGGTATGTTAGACTGTTCAAAAGGTACCTTGCCCTCACTAAGCTTATATGTATTATTTGTATATTATAGCATTCAGATTGATGAACTCAACCTACAACCGGTATACTCACTCTGGCATTAGGACTGGGTGAACTCAAAATCTGTACCCATAGTATTCATTGTAGCGATAGGCTTGCGCTACTTCCAAGGCTTTTGCCAAGTTCTGTGATTTACGTGACTGACGGGCTCGCTTCTTGGACTCAAGAGATGTTGCCCTCTGGAAGGAATGGGCCTGGCGCAAACTAGCATTCTTGGACCGCACCCATCTGCAATAGAGGAAAAAATTAGACTAAGGCATACAACATAGGTGATGACTGTTATTCAAAACATCCGTTGGCTGGGAGGTTTGTTATTCAAAAGATTCATTAAATATTCTAAATGTTTGTTATTTCTGAACACACAAATTCCATACATGTACAATTGTATATACCTAGATGTTTGTTGATCTAACAGTGAAAGAGGATTTATTCATCTGAACATGTGTGGTGTTAGACTGAAGTTTCAATGGCCCAAAATGAAAAGCAGTTCAGACTAAAAACCTTTTTTTTTTTTTTCATTTTCAGATTAAGGAACTTTTGGAATATCAAATTGTAAACATTAAAACATCATACTTCCATTGGAATGTACCTGTACTCAGTATCACAATGGCAAGTTTAAAACAAAGGATGACATTCAGAGCATGGTAACAAGATTCATTCAAAAATATGATTGTAAGACAGGAAAAAAACTGCCATGTTTAGAGAGAGTAAATTAGAATACAATGTAGAAGACAATGATAATGTGCAATCATCAACTTTCTTTTACATAATCTGAATTTCAATACCTCCCAGTGACTCTAGTCACATATGTGCATATAGCCACGAAAGACATCACGACATAGGAACCAGGTATCTTTCATGTAAAGAAAAATGTCAAGCATTTCATTGCATCCAAAGAGTTCACCTAATTTCCCTCACAGAAGCACAAGAGTTGCTTTCGAGCCATTTGTCATAAATTTTGTATGATGTACTGAAAAACACAAATCACGCTCACATGTCCCCTGACTGTCCTACGTTATCTTAGTTTGAATCCAAGAAGTGTGGTAGAGATTTCAGCATCTAGTACCTAAAATCATGTAGTACCTAGTATAGAAAAGAAAAAAGCCCCCCCCCCCCCAAATGACAAACAGGTAGTACTCACTGTTTAAAGGCTCTCTCACAATCTTCTCTGCTCCGCATGAAATATGCTTCTCTCTCCTCTGCAGTCAATCGCTGCATGACAGCTTTCTCAGCTTTCTTCTGATCTTTCTTCCTTTCCATCCACGCAGTAAAAGCTTCTTCAGGAAACCTCTCTTCCTGTACACATGAATGAATGGAGGCTAGGATGTCAGCCACATGATCAAAGGGGATCGATCCAGGAATATATGACCAATCAAAATCACTGAAAAAAAAAGCATGTTGTGATGGAATAACTGACTACTATGGTCTCCCCTCAAGAGATTCTCTGTTTTTGTTCCACCACCCCCCCCCCCTTCATTTATCAATTACATAAGTAGCAAATAATACTTTTCATTTGGAAGCCTGAAACAAAAATGAGGAATACAATGTAGATCATTATTATGCAGCATAGAATCTTCCTGAGAAGCAAGTATAGATCATTACTGTAAAAGTGGATATTTTCGCGTGACTAATTTTTCGCGCTTGGCCGAGTCGGAAGAGTTTCGCGTGTTTTTAATTCCGCGGAATCAAGACATCACGCACAGGCACATATGGCAAGCAAAAACATTCGCGTGCTTTTATTTTCGCGCTAGTTTCTGGTTGCGCAAAATGCGCGAAAATTTCCACTTTTACAGTATTTATAATAGTATGATGTGTGTCTCAACTTGGAAGTATAACTACTTAGATAAGTTTCAAACTTACTTTATTTTCCAACTCTGCCTTTCTTCTTTCTTTTTCCTCCTGTTTGCGCTTGGCAGCTTCTTCTCTCTTTTTCTCAAGCCAAGCCTTGAATACTCCATCACATGTCTCTTCTTTGTCTCTTTTCTCCCTTTCTTCTCTCTCTTTTTCCTCAGCTGCCTTTTGGGCCCTAAGCCTTGCCTGCTCCCGACGAAATTGTTTCTGCTCTGGGGTCATTCCATATCTTGACCTTACATTCCCAAAGGGCTCTTCATAAATGGCAGCTTGGCGCTCCTGTCTATCATATTCCTTGCTTGTCTTAGCTGACATAGCACGAGGTGGTGTTGACCTCTGATGCCTTAGACTTGAGCTGCCTCCAGTTGCTGTTGCCGGGCGGGGTTTTTCTGGTGGCTTTGGCTGTACTACAGGGAATACACTTTTGTTTTCACTTGGCTCTGACTGAACTCCAGGTAGCATCACACCTAAACTTTCTCTTTCTTCTGGACTCAAGTCTTGAACATTGACATAGAAGAATTTCCCTCCACGCTCAATCAGGACATGTTCATCATCTGCTAAATCTTTCCCAGTGCTCTCCTCAGAAGAGTTCAAGCTTGGATTTCTATTACTCTGCTGCTGTGGTCTATCAAGAAGTCTTAACTTTTCCAGCTCAATATCATTTGGATCACCACTACCACTGACAACATTAGGACCCTCCACATTAGTCACTGTCTGATCAGGTGCACTGGATTGCTGAGAAGTAGAATCCTCCTTGTTCACAGGATCTGTTGCTTCAGTTGCTGCAGCATGTTGTACCTGTTCCTGCTCTTGCTGACTGCTATTTTCTGGTGTCACACTTCGCCCATCCCCCTCAGTCCTGTTTGGCAAACTCTCATTATCATTTTGTGATGGGGTCTTCTGGTCTCCTTCAGCGCTTTTGATTTCTTGTCTAGATGTGCCATCAGCTGCCTTGTCGGTATCTGGTAGAATGTCCTTGCTGCTGTCTTCTTCCACTGTCCTCTGGGTTTGGTTTTCCTCATTTGCAGTCTCTAGCTGCTGAGGAGATTTCTGGTTAGTTTCTTCAGCTTCCTTGATGTCATTTTGACCAGACTCTCTCCCACTCTCTCCAATGTTCCCATCTCCTCCTTCTCCATCCAGCCTCCCTGCCTCTTCATTTGCCATGGCAACCTCATCCTCAGTGTATTCTGGAGGAGGAACTGCCATGCTGACAACATTCTCATGAAAGAACACTTTCCTGTTCTTCTTCTCCTCTACAGGACCCTCCTTGGCTAGTTCTTCATTGAGTTGTTTAACCCTGGCTGCCACATCATACTCTTCCTCCATGTCATCTGGGGAGTTTGATAAAAGTTCTTCCCGTAGTTTGCGTAACTCCTCATCGATAGCTCGCTGTCGAGCATCTATATCTCCTTTTTCAGCAGCATCCTGAGGAAATATAAAGGAATAGGCAGTAATGAAATGACGATTTGATTGACATCACGAAATTAACAATCACATTAAAAAACCATGAGTATACAATACAGTAATGCTCTCAATGAACATTCAAAGAGAATGTCCTTGAGTTTGAGAACTTTGATGAACATTATAACTGGCAATCTATGCTATGTGACTTCAGCCAATATCCTGATACATCACACCATGGCTGCCTTTGTTTTGTTTTGTTTTGTTTCGTTTTGCTTTGTTTTTTGCTTTGCTTTGCTTTTTCCTCATGGATTGGGAGGCTCCTAAACATCTCATGATTTCCAACTTTTTGACATACCATATTGTACATTATCATCTACTAGTATAGATACACTGTAGGACGTTTTAGCGGCGCATTAAAAACGTGAGATTGTAGTCCACCCAATTTTTACCGTTCAATATCAGAGCATATTGAACGAAACACATCTATAGGCCAACGCATTAATTCACCATAGGATACCGTTAGTACTTGCCGTTCAAGATCCCATCATATTCAATTCTGTCTTGTCTATTGTGTGAGCGCTTGCTGAATGCGCAAACACTTGCTACTATAGCGCGTCATTTTGTTACAATTCACAAGCGCGCAAACATCTTGCTAGTTGTTTGTTTCATACGCAGTTTTAGGGGATTTAACCTTTTCAGAGCTGGGATGTGACTGCAGAGTCAACTTCCAAGACGAGTAGAAGCCGGGTAATTTTGTGCAGTTTATGCTTGCTCTGCTTGACTATACAACGTAGATGATAATAATTACATTGGATGGCCTTGATTCATGGAATACCAGGGAATATTGCACTCGATAGGGTCAATATTGCACTCATCTTCGATTCGTGCAATATTGGCCCTAACTCGTGCAATATTCCCTGGTATCCCATTCATAGCCATCCAATATACACTGTAATATAAATATCCACGCTGATGTTGGAACTTTTACTAGTCCACAACAAGTTTCTACACTGTACATGTATACAAGAGTGTTTCAGTCATGCTAGTCTAAACTATCAAACAATCACAAGACCTTGTGTGATAAAGAATAGAACAGATCAGGAAAATTTCTTTCACAATACATTTCTGTCCCAAACTAACAGCAGAGCTACACAGATAATGTCCTCATATAATCCCAACAAACTTATTTTTAGAAGGAAAGCACATAATCTGCCACAAACTATTATCTTTCCTATCAAAATTGACTGCAACGTAAAAAGAGGCTTTTGTTTGCATTTTAAATCCAAAAGTAAAGCATTTGGTTATGAGTTGTACATGGTACAATGTAGCAGCATGAATGAAAGATACATAGTGTACTTGATACTGATATAATACTTTAAATTGTGTTTTTAGTACTGGTAATCTACATGTACTAGGACCATAGGAAATCTGAATTCTTTGCTTTTAAAAGTGACATACAAGATAGAAAATGATCTACAACCATTTGAAACATGTAATACACTGTATTTCATCTTTAATTGCTTAGAAGGTGCTTGTAATCCCAAGATACAGTGCAGCACACTGTTCATTTGTGACTGAGACCAAGTATACATTGTACATCACTGGTTGGCACATTTTGTTTTGTTTTGTTTTTTTGTTTTGTTTTGTTGTTGTTGTTGCTGTTTTATTTTATTTTTTTATTTTTTTATTTATTTTTTTATTTATTTATCTATTTATTTATTTATTTATTTTATTTTATTTTATTTATTTATTTATTTTTTTTTATTATTTATTTATTTATTTTTTTTTATTTTTTTTTTTTTTTGGGGGGGGGGCTTTCCTGAACATTTCAAAGACATTTTTCACATACATGTGTACAAGGACTTATCCCACCAACAATGATATATTACTGTAATAAGCACTTTCCGTTGCCAGGTATTAGAAGAACAATTGATGTCTAAAACACAGATCGAAACAGGGTCTGGAAACTGCATCTAGTCATCATGGATTTATTGATCCCTGCATTCTTATGAGTTGAATAATCTGTTATTCTCACAGGCTTTCTCAGCATTTCAGCTACAAGCCTGTACCTGTATGAGCATGGAAATCAATCATTGGCCAACATTTCATTGTGTGCATTTCTGATTTTCATCAACCAAAGAGATGCATTTTGCTTTGGGATAGCAGTCTTTTGGTTCTCATAACCATGCTACAGTGTCATAAATATTAGATTAGATTGTACATCAGTCTTCCAGTAGCACGTAGACTTCCATCTGGACAAGACATGTTCTACATAACCAACGCCTGGGATAACCCATATCTCACTGCATTATCATAATGCAGCCAGTCTTCCATGGAAACAACCCAGTGTGCGTATTTGGAATGGATCACTTCTTCAGAATAAAGCCCTGCTCTATGGTTGTGATGAATGAATGAAGTGAGGTCTTTTTACATGGACCCAATGACTCATCCATACACAGGACCTCAATTTTTGTGAGTGCTATTGGTGGGACAGAGTGTCTCACCTCAACTATAGACTGTATAGAAGCGATGGAATAACATGCCACAACATCACTCAGCAACTCTACACTACATGTAGGTTTTGAATCTGAGCCACTTGACTGCAACAGTGGAAGGCAGTACGCTACCTGTATTGCCTGAGCCACTTCGCCAAGATGTGAAACACAACTTACATTACTTACAATTATAAGCATCCCTAACAATTTGTTTTTTCTATGATTATTATTATGATTATAATTATCGTCATTATTATCTTTATTTTATTGTTGTTATCATCATCATTATTATCATTATTATTGTTATTACTATTATCATTATCATTATCATTATCATCACTATCATCATCATTTATACATCTGGACTAAGCATCTTCAATTGATAGGGCACAGTTTTATTTTTCAACACTCTGCTGTACTACAATTGTCGTACTACAATGTAGCTGAAATTACAACCCTATGGCCCGAATTCACGAAGGTGGTACAAATGAAACCATGGTTTAAACCATGGACAAAAACCATGAAGTGCCAAGTGTCGCCCGGAATATTTCATTTACGAAATTGGTCATTTCGTCGATAAAATGACCGCTCGTTGACGAAATGTTCATTTAGTTACAAAATGTTGCCATTTCGTAACAAAACAATCATTTCATCGACGTAATGACTGATTTCGTAACGAAATATTCCATGCGACACTTGGCGTAGCACTGTATTTATGTAAGAATCTTTTATTACCAAAAACTCTCTTTTATTTTTACATGTACATGTACAATAATGAAATTCATAATTACAATACGCGAACCACGAGTGATTTTCACCTACCTTTATCTCGTACATCTTTTTATCAACGATCTATTCTTTACAGTGGTCCTATTCTGTGGAATTCTCTCCCCTTTGTAATACGCAATGCTAACTCTTTGAATATTGATAATTAAATCTGGTTATAAAAAAAATTCTCCTCAATAATTACAACCAAACTCAGTTATTAGTTAAGAGCATCAGTTTTTATCCTTTACAAGTATGTTATGAGACATCAGGTATTTCGCTCATTGTATGTTGATTGTCATGTCTTAGTCCTGTCATGCTCTTATGTTTTACTTGCTTCGAACACATTGGTAACAGAAATTTAGCGAATATTTTTAGGTCAGCCGAAAATAAGGGTCATTTCCTTTCTGGCTGCTGCCTACCATAGCATTTCTTTGTACACTGTTTAACTGATATGTTTGTAATTGTTTTCTAATGCTGTTGTATGTGTTGTTTGTCTTTTAATATCTTCTTTGCCTTGGTGAAATAAAGAAACTTGAAACTTGAAAGAATTATGAAGGAGAACATACTCAATCTTAATTTGACTGAAAAATTAACCTAAATGTTGAATTTACAATGACTGATTCATAGCATCATGCATTTTTTTTTTGGAATAAACGAGAAGAATACAATAACATCTACATTGTATTACCTCTTCATCCTCCAGTTCCTTGTCGACAAGCCTTTCCAGCTCTTCATCTGTCTGAGGTTCATCCAGGGCACCACTCTCTCCTGATTTCTCTCTCTCCATCTCAGCTTTTAGTCATCAACGTCTGGAGTGGAAATTTAGCTCAGCATACCAGCGATGTCATCCCAGGGGTGAAAAGTACCATTCCTGTCTCAACATTTAAATGACGGCAAAACTGATAACTACACCAGTAGTAGGGCTACACATACTACTGTGCATGTATCAAGGTATTTTCGTAGAAGTTTTGTGAAGGGGAGAGAGGAGACCAAAATGAACGGATGAAAGAATTTGGCTTTGGCCTGCTTCACTGAGCATTAAATCATCATTAATTTATATGTTTACATTGTATTAATGGTACTGATTGATTACAGGTTTGTGCACAATACAACCTACAACTTGTACTTGATATCACTGCCTACTGTATTGGGTTAAAATTGTATTTTCACGCATATGTGCAGTTATCATACTGACTGACCCTTTGTTTTAATTGGGATCAGTAGTACACTGTAGTCTGTACAATGTACGTCATGTAAAGTTTTCTGCATTTGGTAAATTGTATTTCACAACGGGTTCTTGATATCTTTTTCTCTAGTCTGTTTTAGAGAGTGCACTGCACAACATACGCAAGCACAACCGGAAGTGAGTACTAAATAAATGTTTGAAACGCACTTGCAGTGTTCAACTTGCACGAGCTTTGAACATGTTTTGATTAAGGTAAAACCCCTCTACACCATGGCATGGTACCATAACAGAACTTGCGGTAATCCACACACAGCCATTGATGAGATTGTCAACTGCTGCAGAGATTACTACTATTTTTAGGGTTGGTCCTAATACTCATCGACCACCTAATTTCTATTTGCCTGATAAGAATATTTAACATTGAAATTCATGTAAAAACTTGACCTACGTGATTGAGAAAATCCAGCACTATCAAATGCTGTTGTTCTGTTGTGCAAAAATGTCGCCGTCAAACTTGAGTGCCCTCTTTTCAGCTCCCCGCGGTGCCGCTCCTTTTATAGATCAACCGCTATTTTTGTATTGACAATGCACACAAACCGAGTTGCATTGAACACCGTGTTGTATGAAGCTTTTTAGAAAATGCATTGACATTACGTTATGATTCGGTTAAAATATTCATTCGAAATTTTGTCCTTGATTTAAACCATTAACAGTGAATTTTTGTTTTCCCCACACATCCTCATCAACAAAGCCAACATTTTTATGTGCTCTGCGCGCGCATGCAGTGCGTACTAAGCGTCCTGTGCGCCAAAAACTAGTGGTCGGTTTCAAAAAGGGTGGTCAATGTGTAGTAGAGTTGCCATACTACTCAACCAAGCAGTGCCAGTCAGTGACAGTGGTTTCTACTGCCACTGGTTATTCATCAGCATCAGAGATCAGCCTTTCCTCTCATCATGCTCATCAGCTTCTAAACTCTTAGTTCTAGAAACTGCTTTCATTTCTTTAAACTCATAGTTCAATCATTCATACTGCGACTGAATGTTTGTCTCAATACTGAGGACGAATTTAATTGCTGATTTCAGATTTAATAGTCTGACTCTAAGTAAGTTTATAGTCATAACATTAACGTTACCACATTTCTAATTCTACCAAGATTTTACATGAAGAGTACGGTATCTTTTCTATGTCGTCATGAATGAGTAATAACACTATCTCCTTGAAATCACAGCTATCATTTATGGCGCATATCTATGAACATGTGTTAAATTGAATCGAGACAGCATACACTTGCCACAAGAGTAGGCTACATCACATTTTTATTAGAATCTATACATGGTACCGGCATTTCGCATTACGCAGATAGAAGTCTTCGGGACTATATGAGAGCTGTCGGTCCGACATTTTGCTATTGAACACTTATCAAAAGTTCGTCTAAAATCGCCATGATGGCATAAAGTATTGCTGTAAAACAGTAATCATTCACATGAACTTACCCTACTGTATGATATTATCTATCATATCCTAGATTTACGCTTGATCACTGTCCAAAAATATTCAAATTTCGGTTGTCACTCGAACTTCGCTTTCACGGTTTCTATGGAGGTCGTCCAATCAATGTTTATGGGGCAACGCGAACCACATACGTCCACACGTACGGACGAACGTATTGCGTATAGCTCATGCATTGAGCTTCGCGAGCCGTCGCTACGACTCAGTACGGCACACACACACAGTCACACACACACGCACACACACACGACATACACACCAACAACTCAAACGTTCACATCGTGCGTGAAGTGAAGTGAGAACTGCTGACACACAAACCCACGTTGAAGTAGGATTCTGCGAATACTCAGTACATTCAATATCTGACATGTAAGATAAATTTCACTCATCAATACCTCATCATACACCAAGTCAGGTGAATCTTGTTTGCATGATGCCAGATGCAGAATGTAATACTGTTTCATGTCATTTCTGCCATGAACCTAGGATCATGGACCTTCGTTGTAGGTCCATGCTATTATTATTATTATCATTACTTATTCGGCAATTCAATATACAATACAAGCTGACATAAAATACAAACAGAAAATTGTAAATACATGATATAAAAATTGTGGTGGTTCCAGGTGCATGCTGCTGGTTGCCAGGGGAGGAAAAGGCAAGCTTAATCACCGAGGCTCGAGACCTTCCTCCCCGACCAGTGCATGCACCCAGAATCAGCTATATCAATGTAAAACAGCTACAATCATTATCAAATAATACATCATTACACAAAAATGCTCTGGATTCAAACACAACTAGACTAACTTGGAATTTGTCAACACTGACAACTTAGGTGATCCGATCTTTTCGAAAATCAATGATTTGAGTTGTCAAAAATGATTTGAGTTGTTGCTAGGATGAAAATTCTTCACTGGGCTTGGGAATTAACGGGGATGATGACACCCACCTCCCTGATTGATCAAGTGATAACTGAATAGAATACTCTGATGATCGACCTGTGATGATGGCAATATTTATCTTGAGATTATGGATTCAACTTCTTATACTGCGATCTCTCTCTTTTCCTTCGACGTGTTCATACTGGCATAATAATGATAATGTTATCCCCGCCTGACTTTCTGAAAGAGGCATGTCAACTACTCTTTCTTTTAGAAAACCGAAATTGCGTCAAACTTTCTTTATGTATTCTGTATACCGTTTTCCATACTTGACGTCACAAAGTTCGTGGCAGCACCGAAACTTTTTTTTTTTTTTTACAATTCATAACTTTTCAATGGACTGACCGATTTTCCTCAAACTTTCATGCTGCATTCACTCAATTTACAAGTATTTGGGTGTCGTTCCCTTTGACAGGGTATCAAAACCAGCTACGAGTTGTCTGAAAAGAAAGAATACAAATTTTCGAGCGCAGCAGCGAAAATCTGATCAAAATCTGATTAAAACTAGGGACCGGGGTTATGAAATTGTGACGTCTTGTAAATTCTAGCCGGACAGATATTGAACAGTTGATATAGACATGCAAAAGAGAGAACTGATCAATGTCATCACCTCATCCAAGTTTACCCAAAAAAAAAAAAATAAAAATAAATTTCCTGCTGAAAAAAAAAAAATTTAAAAAAAAATTAGTAAAGCAGACCCTAATGTTATTCCTGCCATGGCTAGATAACTTCAAAATAATGATCACAGTCAGATATATCAAGCTGTGGGGCGTACTGAATTTTGGAATTAATTTGGTAACAGTATAAAGGAAGCTTAATTTTAAATATTTTTCATACTTTCAAAATAAAGATAAAATTTTCTAGTCTTATGTCCCAGGATTAGTCATACTTTTGCAAGCTCTACTTTCCCCGAACAAACTCATTTATGGTCGCAAAACCCAACCTTCTTTCTATAGGTCCTAATATATCAGTCTTGTTGAGTCCGTAAAGTGTTATATATCAAACTCATGCATGTGCATGGCAACTGGGTCTGGGGCGATGACATGAGCAACAAACTCATTCCATCATTGACTAATCAAGAACTGTGAAAATCACCAAAACTTCAAAGTGTTGTAGCATCCTTTTTTTCAGATTTTGATTAAATTTTCGCTGTTGTGCTTCTCAAATTTTACTCTGTAGTTTCAGACTAACGTTTGACTTGTCAGGAATTGCCCTTCGCTGAACAAAACAAAAAAACAAGCTTAATCAAAGTTCCTTCATTATGTATAATTAAAATGAAAGTTGATGATGATTATCATAGACTGGTCCCATTTTACCTCGAGCATAGTATGAAAGACTCTATACTTTGAACTGCATGCTCTATGAGAGTCTCAAATTGTTGTTACTATATTCAATACCCCATGCATTAATACGCATATAGTCTTCCACTCGTTTAAAAAAAAAAGATATGAAAAGGTACATCAACATTCTACATGTTGTCACTCTTTTGTAAATAATTTTGGCAAAAGTTAAGTTTAACACTCAAAATGTCGGATTTAATCATTAATTTCTGTAATAGTATAGTTCAACATTTTGAGTGATGAATTTAACATGAATTATTAATATTTACAAAGGTTCGAGGAGTAATTAGGTTTACCATAAGTTTCATTATTAGAGTGTTCGAGACCTGGATGAAGAGGGACAATGTGGGCAAAGCATTGTTCAAAGACTTCAAAAGCCTTTATACTATGTATTCAGGGCAGGACTGGAATCTTATAGGACCTGTTTATGTGAAAATCAATACTTAACCACAGTATAGACCTATTACAATTTTTTATAACTGAAGGAGAGACGAGAAATGTCACCCGGCTTTAAGATTTGCCTTCCATCCTCTTTATCTCTTAACAGTTCTCCTGAAATGTGACCGTTTCACGATGTTTTTACCAACCCTCTCGTTATGTTTCATGTGCATGATAATGCTAGTAAACGAATCAAAAGCGAAAGACAGCACGTCATCTTTTAGCTGACATTTTCTTTACCCTCGCTGCGTAAACTGTACCCCTCGAAATCATCAGCTCCATCACAATGTATTGTATAACACGGACATACTGAGTAGTACTGTACTCCTAGGCCTATGCCACTGGCGTAGCCGGGGGGGGGGGGCGATGGGGGCGGTCGCCCCCCCCCCCCCCCCCCCCTAAGATTTGGACCGGGGATTTGGGAGGCGGAAAAAAAATGCGTGTATACTGTATGTATGCACATGAAGCGGGTCTCCTTTGCAACCTTTCATCAAATAAGATATTTTTTTCACTCAAAGTGTGCACCAGATCGTTGAATTTCAATTCAAAACATGCAAAATCTCTCGTGCTTGGGAGGGGGTATCCACCTCCCAAACCCTCCCCCTCTGTGCCTCTTTCCCTAGCTAAGTACACTTTTTAGATTTACAAAAAATTATGAATAATTCTGAGTGCACAAGACTTATCACTTATATTCCGAAAACTCAAGGTTCCCTCATGTATAAGGGGAATTTCCCCTTTTAATCGACGCTTTCCTCCCTCAGCCCCCCCCCCCCATCAGTTTTTTTGTTTTTTTTTTGTTTTTTTTTTTGTTTTTTTGGTGATTTCCCAAATGTTGATTCCATCAAATTAATATGCGTATACGAGATATCTCAATTTCAACCTTAAAAAGGCAAAAGCTCCATCGGAAGGGAAGGGTGGAGATAACACTCGCCCACGCCTTCTCCCTGCTCGTCCCCCCCCCCCCCCCCCGCCATGCACAGAAGTAGACTGTGGCTATACCCAGATCGCTTTATTTCAATTCTAAAAACGCAAAAGCTCCACGAGCGGGAGGGGGAATCCCCCTTCCCCTAAGCTCTACCTCACTAGACTTTATGCATACACACAGATGGTGCACATTCGGAATAAGAGCTAAATTCCGTGATTTTAACACTTCGATGAAAAAGTATTGCAACAAAAATTTGCACCAGATCGCTGAATTTCAGGTCAGAAAACGCAAAATCACCTTCGTGTGGCAGGGGATATGCCCCTATCTACACCCTCGTGTGTGCATGCTTTTTCTGTTTGATTGCTGAACAGACAGCGTTCATGATATTCAGTGTAAGAATTAATACAAGAAGACTAGTGTATTTGATATACCATTTTATAGGCAAATTGTTCAATAATAATCTACACTAAAATATACTGCAACCTTAAACAAGTGGGACTGTTTCAACTCGTTAAAACACGCAAAAACATGCATCAAATTGCACCATTTGCAACATCAAAATGCAAAAAGTTCTCACCGTGGGAGGGGGACACCCCCTCCCACACCCTCCCCTCCCCCTCGCTCGCTCCACTCGCTCGGGGTCAGTCGCGTTCATGATATTCAGTGAAAAGAATTAATACAAGAAGTGTATTTGAATTATATCATTTTATAGACAAATTGTTCAATAATAATCTACACTAAAATATACTGCTATGTACCTTAAAGGGATAGTACAGTTTTGGTCGAGATGAGAATTAGGCTTTTAAAATTTTGCAAGATACCAAGAAAACACTTATGATATTGTACAGAGCCTACCATTTTAAGAGGAATTCAAAGTTTATTTGATGAAAATCGGGTTTGGAATAACTGAAACATCCAAAAACAAAGTAAAACATAGCGATCGTTACAAAGTGTGGGTCCCACACTTTACTAGAATCGTTCTTTTTTGGATATCTCAGCCATTTCAAAACCAATTTTTATCAAATAAATGTTGAATTCCTCATAAAATTCCATGCTCTTTCATATTTCATATGAGATTTCTCATTATCTCACCTAAAAATGTTAGAAACCTGAAATTAGGTCTCAACCAGAACTGTACGATCCCTTTAAACAAGTGGGACTGTTTCACGTCGATAAAACGCGCAAAAACATACATCAAATTGCACCATTTGCAACATCAAAATGCAAAAAGTTCTCACCGTGGGAGGGGGGACACCCCCCTTCCCACATCCTCCCCTACCCCCTCGCGCGCTCCGCTCGCTCGGGTTCAGTCGCGTTCATGATATTCAGTGAAAAGAATTAATACAAGAAGTGTATTTAAATTATATCATTTTATAGACAAATTGTTCAATAATAATCTACACTAAAATATACTGCTATATACCTTAAACAAGTGGGACTGTTTCACGTCGATAAAACGCGCAAAAACATGCATCAAATTGCACCATTTGCAACATCAAAATGCAAAAAGTTCTTACCGTGGGAGGGGGGACACCCCCCTCCCACACCCTCCCCTACCCCCTCGCTCGCTCCGCTCGCTCGGGTTCAGTCGCGTTCATGATATTCAGTGAAAAGAATTAATACAAGACGTGTATCTAAATTATACCCTTTTATAGGCAAATTGTTCAATAATAATCTACATCAAAAAATAAACTGCTACCATAAACAAGTGGGACTGTTTCACGTCGATAAATGCGCAAAAACATGCATCAAATTACACCATTTACAACAGCAAAATGCAAAAAGTTCTTACCGTGGGAGGGGGGACACCCCCCTCCCACACCCTCCCCCCTCGCTCGCTCTGCTCGCTCGGGCTCGGTCGCTTCGCTCCCTCGCAGACTAACCGCCCCCCCCCCCCCCCCAAGATGAAATCCTGGCTACGCCGTTGGCCTATGCCTATATAGATTGCTCTCTCTCATCAGCACAAAGCAACAGCCGCCGAATACATCCGAGTACAATATCCGTTAATGAATGCATGCTAGTCCAGCGTTGTTAATTCATTTTCAGTGGCATTGAACCCAATGAATTCAGGCAGCCTTGGCTTGTCATATCACACTGCCAACAATGGACTAACTATAGAATATACATCTATGCCTGCTGTTGTTGATAGGGAATTCGCCATATAGGCTACTGACTCGGAATAGCATCGTTAATCACTTTTTGAACAGTTAAATAAAAGAATAATAATAATTTGAAATTGTATCAATGCTGCACGCGATAATCGCATTTATGTAGGCTGGTATAATGTAATGGACGATAGGAAGGATAACCATAAATCATCTGTCATAGGGAAAGAGAGGGGGAGGAGGAGGAGGAGGAGGAGGGGGGGGGGGGGGGAGAGGGGGAGATACAGATAAAGGATGAGGGACACTCTGAATCACAGTGTGGTGCATGACTGTGTTGGGTGCATGTAACATAGTGCGTTTGGTCAAGAGATGGCGCAATATGTACTGGATGCTCTGTTTACAGCCTGCAGTTTGATTATTGCTCTCTTGACCGTCCCATAATTTTTATATTACATAAAATGGCACCATTATCCAAAATTCACGTCTTATTAATAGATACCGAGAAAGGAGCAGGGATACCGTCTGTTACGGTCTTAAAGTGTAACCCGGTCTTACTATAGGCTTCTGAAAATGTGTCAGAGCGATGTGTATGCAGCGGTCGAGCACACATTTCGTTGTGCCAATCTCCCATGGGAGAGAGGTTCAGTGCCAGTGGTCCTGTATGATGGTGCAGACTCATTTACGACCAACAAGGGTGTGTGCCTGCAAACTAGCGGTATATCATGATAAATAATACATTTGTCATCATCAGGCACGTTCATTTCAATTCAATTCAATTGAATTCACTTGTTCTTCAACATGATATAAATGAAATCTTCAAAGAATACAAACTACTTAAAGGCAAAGGACCTTACCTTGTCACCAACGAAATAACAAAATTCATGTCAAACTATTACAGATTAATAACACGTACTGAAGAACGTTGGAGTTCACTAGAAAGCAATAGCTTGACATGTACTCCTCAGAGCATAACCTTTCTAAAGAAATAGATTAGAGGGCAACTGGAGAGAGGAAAAGAAAGGAAACAAACTTCTGTTTTTGCACAAAGAACTAAGGAATGAAAATAGTTACTATACAACGCAGCACACCACATCTCGAGACATATTACGAGCACGGACAATATTAGGACAAGATGCCTGTACTTCAGAATATAATAGGAAGGGGGATGCAGACATGAGCTATAGGTTTGATACATTAAAAGAAAAAGAACAAAATGAAGAAAAAAGAGCAAAATCAACGATAAATAGAACAATTACGATTTTTTTATCTTAATGTATTTCTTATTTTGTTTGTAAGATTTATGAATTTTCTTCAACATATTTTGCTATAAATTATGAATCATAATCATTTTCAGCGTTCAGCGAAATCTCAGAAAATATCAAATTACTTGTACATGATTTAAAGGAAAAAAAAGAATGAATGTGCACAATAATTCTATTATCAAAATATATTGCATTACCAAAATTAATGTGCAAATAATTACATAAGAAATTATGGATTTTTTTTTTGTATACCTTCTTCAATAATAAGAACCAAATGATAGAGCTAGGCAAATAGTATAGTTAAGTTAGAAGCTTCATGTTAGATCACTATGGCGGTATCCAGGCGTGTCCATGGTAGGGGGAGGTGGAATTTTCACATTTCCAGCATCTTCTTGAAAAATATAATTATGACATATACATCTCAACTAAACTTAAATTTGGGAGATAGCATCCCTGGGTAAAGGAATCCCACTTTGTTTGAAGGGGCACCATATCCAAAGACCTCAACATACGGGACTGTTTGAACAAAATACACCCAAATCTTCTCCAGAACAAGAAGTAACAGAGCTGATGCAATGCTATATTAGAAGGTGAATGTATGAATGATTTCTTTTTATTTGCTATGTCGGATGGGGGCGGGGAGGAGGAGGGTGGCGTATAATGTTCATATTTTTGACATCTTCTTGAAAAGATTTTTACTTTATATGGCAGGTAGCATCCCCAGAGTAATTCAACACCTAACACTGTATTGTTACATAAACAATGTAACGGTTTTGCTGGCTTGTAACTCTTTTTTTTTGTGGACTTTTATTTGCTCAATTTTTGCCTATAGCACATTCCTGACTGTTTTACATCCCAAGATGAGGAAGGTCCTCTGTGGTTTTTCACTTTGAAACCCCAGATGGTGGCCACTGATGCAGAGAAGGAAAGTGATTTCATCATTTTTATTGTCTTTCTTTTTTTTCTGATCGGTGAGGTATCTACTGCTTGTATGGTAAAATCCACAATTTTATCTGGAAATGCAAACTTCATTCCCCATGCTTTCACTTTTCTTTTTATTTTATCTCTGCTTTCTTTCTTGATGATTTCCTTATTTCTCATTTGCAAAATTAGCCATGATTAATGGTGAACAAATAAGTATGTTTTCGAAGGTGTTTGTTGATACATTATACCAAACAGAAACAACAACAAATGATATGAAAAGAACTGCTCACATAGGACCTGACGTGTAGGCCTACATATTGGTATCTGCTCCACGTAATGTGCGGTTTATTGCACATGATTGTTCTCGAAAACACCCCACAAAATATCCTGCATACAGAAATGATCATCCCTATTGTGATTATTAAGTGTACAAACATTTTACAAGTCACTATGATAAGGAAAAGTTGCTTAGTATATCAAATACTATTGTAGAGGTTTTAACATCTACAAGTATCATATTGCTGCTTAAAGTCATACAAGACACTCGCACATCACGCGTTAACAACACACTGACACGAGACACTCACATAATTATATCAAGTTATACATAGATTAGCTACCAAACCAAATTGTGCAAATATAAAAGTTCTGATATAAGTGAGTTGGTAAGCTTTGAAAATATAACGTGATTCTGCTGACAGTCGCTTATACACACTGCACAGTATACCAAATCCTTTCCGAGCAATACAATATTAAAATGTATCTTGACATGACGTGCATCATACATAAATAAGGTTGGTCACCTCAGAGTGACAATATGTACGTTTTACAGTGTGCAATAATCTACTTTGATAGTTCAAGGGAAACATTGCACACACGTATGTTATGGAGCCCATTTCAGTCCCCTCCTGAGCATTGTTTGGGAGGGGAGAATTACCACACTATTCTTTTGAATTACACATCATCGACAGTATATTGCGTCATATGCCATCACTGATAATGCCCTTTTCGACAATGCAATGCATATTGTATGTTTCTCAATCTGCCCTCAAAGGCTCTAATGTGTAAGATTCCATTATGATTACTCAAAAGCTGAGAAAATATCTTTAGCGAATATTTATTAAGACACTGAGAACAAAAAGAGCAAAAACCCAGCCTATTACAAAGTTCGAATTTGCTTGTGTCTAATGGTAACAGTGAACATTTACATACAATATTTTTGCACACTAATGCATCAAATAAAAAAAAAGGAATTATATGAATAAACAAATACTTGCTGATAAAAAGCTGAAATACCCGTGAAATCGTGAAATAAATGACTATAGAAATGGCAAGATTGAAACCTTGTCACACTCCCAGGTACAATGACTCTCGAAAGTAGATATTTAACAAATGTTTAAATAGAAAACTTTTCATGGAGGATACTTTGGCAACTGAATGCAACTTACATTGTAAATTTTGACGATCATTGAATATGTACAGATTATTAGTTTATTTAGATACCGTCACACACTACTACAACAAATACAATACTACAGCTTGGAATACCAGAATGCTGAATAGGTCAACTGGCAGTGGAATAGCTGGAATGTAATTAACATATTATACATGCATGTATACATCAGAAATGGCAAGATTGGGAGACTTGTTACAGTCCCAGTCAGAATGACTTCCAAGTCACAGAGGTTATTTGGCAACTGAAAACAACTCAAGTTGAACAATCATCGATATGATTATAGACCTACGTACAATCCATTGCTTTTTATATCATCACACACTACTACAACAAGTACAAAAAATGAGTCTGGAATGCTAACGCCGAGTAGGTTGGATTTGAAATACTGCAGCTGGAATGCCAGCATCACCACTGCCTCGACACGCAAATGACTGTCCATCTTCTTGCCATTCGCCGAGCCTTTCTTCGTCATCATCATCTGATTTTCTGCCTGGACGTGGTTGACACTGACACTCAAATAGCGATGTAAACAGGAACAAACACCACCAATAACAATACTCTGCAATTCATTTTCGAAACTTTCAAAGTGCAATTCTTACAGCAAGCGAGCGGAAGAACTGGCTGATAACGTACTCAAAACCACGGATGGTGTGTGAGCAGACGACAGAAAGAACTGGCCTATAAACTTATCCAAAACCACAGGTGGCGCTCTATATGTGAGACACATTTTCAGAAGCCTATAGGCACCGAGTTACACTTTAAGACCGGGTTACACTTTAAGACCTTAACAACCGTCTCCAGAAACTTAACCTTGGCGATGCATGTCTCCCCTCGTGACAATAGGCCTATAGATAGCTGATGCGTTCAGAAACTTCCTGTAGGCCCTATACATGCGTTCAGATACAGCCTCTTGAGGTGCATGAAGATTGACGCTCTTTGGAGTAGTTTGACATAACGAATACTGTTGTTATAGTGAGATGCTGCCACGTGGAAACATCCTCTTCGTCTACCCAAACTTCATAATCATGAGCCTGTGGAATATAGATATATATAAAAAAAACTCACCCATTTGTAATAACGTGTGGATCACTGATACATGGGTACGTAGGCCTATAGACAAAACAATCAGTCATTCATTTTCGTTGGTGAGCGCACACTGCACATGCACATTGATAAACTTCATATGAGAACATTATCAATAACAATGTGGTTCACATTGGCTCATACCCCCACAATTTTACACCCCCCCCCCCCTGCAATTTGAGTTATGTATTTGTTTATTACTGCATTAAACATCCAATCTTTCGGGGTAGTTAGTAAGATAGCAGACTATAAGGTGGAAGGGATAAGAGTTTTCAAAATGTGATTACAGTAGACACCTTTATTTTTTTGTTCTCGTATTTGAGTGATGAACCATGCTTTCCTGGCAGATTGCATGAGACACGTGAATGAATATCTAAGAAGTATGTTTTTTCTGCAATGACCGATTGGAATAGGCTCTACAGGTGCATGTTATGCATTATGCGTACCATTTTCCAGTGACAGTGAATTTTACAAGGACAATGCGAACAGAAGAAAATCAAATTTTATACGCAGATTTAATGTATTGAAATGTATGATGAACAGGCTCTTATATAAAAGGATCTGCGCCGGGTTATCTTATTCCACAGCTGCTTATAGCTTGTGTTTAAATTGCACAACTTACAAACATGCGTCATAACATTATTCAGACTTTCATATGAACGACATGCGATCACGGAAAACGTCGTTTATAGGCTTTTATTATCATGATATTATTTTATGTCTCCTTATCTTTTTAACACAGGACCGCCACGTGGCAGGTCTGAATGTAAGATAGCCAACTTTTTTTGATTAGCCAACCACAGTTCGTCGACTATCATAGCTGCAAGCGACATTGTTCAAATATATGTGAATGACTCCATATAATAACATGCGCGATTTATTGGTCATGCGGGCGTTGAGATAATGATTATCCGCTTGGATAAAAATGAACTTTTGCTCTGTCTAGAGCCTTAAAAAATATAAGAAAACAACGAATGAATACAAACGTTTTTAAAAGTAGACAAGCACTGATCTCGGAGAGCATTACCTCTGCAAAATGGCTCATTTCCACCCGTAAGATTCAGAGGGTGATAAGGGCACCATTTCATGAAATATTATTATGATAACAACTGATAACTGTTGCTGGAAGCTCGGAATGGCAATTGTTGTTAGGGTAACGACATAATACTAGTATTGGCTGTTGATATGGGATATTGCCATTCCAGCAAGATATTGGTTGCTATCCTAACACTTTTAACGAAATTGGACCAGCCATAACATCATTATCAAAATTCAGTCATGCGTTCTTGGTGTGATTATCAACTTTTCCTATAAATTTCAACCATATAATTTCGTAAACTTTTGATTATTTTTTTTCCCCGCAAACAGACAGACAAACAAAAACAACCCCGGCACAGGTCTAAACATAACCTCCTTCTATGTCCTTGGGGGAAACTGAAAAAGAAGAGAGACGTGTGTACAAAAAGTCTTAGTAGGCCCTCTACGGTCATGAATCTATAATTATTGACCGCCATGATAATATCGGTCACCGCAATCTGGCTACTAGCTCTATTTCCGCCTGCAGTGTTGGGTGTAACTTCGAGACTGTATTCGCGTATCAGTCGCAGAAAGTGGAGGAATTTATTCACCCTGAAAGTGGTGGCTATATTTGCGCAATACAGTGAATGGTAAGTATTTGAGATCAATGATTACATTACGGACTCGTAAATGCAATTGCACCTCTAGCTTGAGCTGAAGTGATAGCTATATGTAGGTGCTGCCTGGTCTCTCTCTCTCTACTATAGCTCTCCAGTGCCAGTGCCCAGTGGCAGTGTAAATTACAGTAGAGTCTACTGTCTGTATTCGCTCACCGCTCACGTACTCACCAACACACCCACATATATCCATACATGTATTATCAGTATCACATTACAAATTGTACGATAGGCGACACCTTCCCATGCCGATGGCGATAGCCTACTGAGCCTGAGAGGTAAACTAAGAAAAGTTTGTGGTGTGCGAGAAGTGTAGTGTACGAATACATTGTAATGTTGACCGACAAGTCTGTCTAATTCCGCGATAAACTTCTCATTTATCTAGGCCTAGGGATAGTATATATAATTGCTGTACTAATGACATTTGCTGGGTCAGTTTTTCGCTTCTTTAGACAGACACCATTCATTGTAGCCCAGGAGACCTGCCGCGGCGGGGTCCTGGCGGCTTCCTCGCAGTTTCGTTAAAGTGAGAATCACGAACAACTCCCTATTGCCACATCAGTTCGGGAAACCCACTCACAAGGGGGGCCCCTCCTTATAAGTAACCCGTCCCCCTTATAAGTAACCCCGTCCCCCTTATAAGTAACCCCCGGGGCACCCCTTATAAGGAGTCTCCACGCTTTTTTGCAATGCAACGCGAAAATGAAAGGACTGCGGCAATTCGCTTGATTATGTCCATAAAGCTTCACAAGTTTCCTAGTTACTCACGAAGTAGAGTACACTCAGTCGCCACGTCTGCACTCAAGTATTGCCGCGCCGCCGCGCCTGGCGACACTCACGCCAGTAATCGCTCGCATTTCAGCATTCGCATGGGTCGTTTGACATCGCATTTAAATCCATGATTTTAGATATGATGCCTCGAACCGATTTTGCTCAAATTTCGTGAGTAACTAGGAAACTTGTGAAGCTTTATGGACATAATCAAGCGAATTGCCGCAGTCCTTTCATTTTCGCGTTGCATTGCAAAAAAGCGTGGAGACTCCTTATGCACTTGTCAATGTAATGACGCACCCCACTACCCCCGGACATGGGTGCGTCATGGTCATTTTTTGACTGACCACACGGGGTTTTTGACGGACACCACAGTCACTTTTTTGACGGACATAACGCTGCAAGTGACGAACACCACAGTCACTTTTTTGACGGACAACACGTTGAAAGTGACGCACACCTCGGTCACTTTTTTGACGGACATCCTTGGTACATTTGACGCACCCCCGTAAATACTGAAACGATTTTTGCATACGTTTTATTCAAGCAATTTCATTTTCTTTTGGTTCGTACACATAATTTGTAAAAGTTTCGGCAAGTTTCCCTTACCATGTAAGCACCGTATTGTCATTCACCTTACATCACGCTGCTGCAACGATATTCCGTACAGTAGTATGTATTCTGTGCATGCAATCCATACATGACAATCACATGTGTGCAGAATGCGCTGTGTGTGCGCGGCCATTGCTAGTGCGGTGGATGCATACTGCTGCAGCGCAGGTAAGTACACACCACGCCACGGCATTCATATTCCCGCTCGAGTACTTAGTACTGCGTAACTACATACAGCTAGCCTAGTCGCTGTACGTAGAGATTCGCACAGCTAACAGCGTCGCGCGCGCGTCTGGCCAGCTGGTCGGGCTATCCCGCGAGCAGAAAATGGCATGCGGCAAGCAGTTCTTCTGCTGCCGTTTCGACAGGAAAGATTGAACTAAGTTGTTACATCGCTGAACAGTCCCTGGTTTGAGATTGAGTATGCATGATTTCATGGGTTTATTGGAGGGAAAATGTAAGGAGAAAGGGTGGCTTTTAAATTCTTTGCTTGCCAGATTCTGGCGAGCATTTTTTCCTCTTATTCCAAAACGCTTCCCGACTTTGATTTTCACTTGCCGCGGGAAAGCGCTCACTGTAATTTCACTCGCGGTACGTGTATCCGGGACCGGTAGCGTGCAAAAATGCGTGTTATTTTCCATAGCCAAGTGACGTACCATGACGCACCCCTCGGTCAAAATTTTGACCGACAATGATGGGATTTTGACGCACCCCTCGGTCAAAAATTTGACGGACAAAGCTGGTAAAATGACGAACACCTGGGTCACAAATTTGACGGACCAAACGAGGAAATGACGCACCCATGTCCGGGGGTAGTGGGGTGAGTCATTACATTGACAAGTGCATTATAAGGGGTGCCCCGGGGGTTACTTATAAGGGGGACGGGGTTACTTATAAGGGGGACGGGTTACTTATAAGGAGGGGCCCCCCTTGTGAGTGGGTTTCCCGAACTGACATAGATATAGACAGTTTCTACGGCAACTTCACAAATAAACCATGGCTAAATTTCTATCATAAACACAGTGACAATAAAAAGTAAAATATACACTACCCCATTGCCTTGGTTCTTCTCACCAATTTATCTGGAAACTGCAAAATTTTCCACATTTTTTAGGAGTAAGCGGCCTGCCCTAGTGGCCTAGTGGAGAGCTTTGCTGCTATTTTGAACGTGTATATCCATTAGTACGCATGCGTGAACAATGACGTCAACGTTACGGATGCTCAAGGATGAATGCATCATCGCACGGTGCATAATAAGGTGAAATGAATATGCATCATGTAGCGAGCAGACAGCTGTCAATGGACTGCACTGAATACATGCTGTGCGCATGTGCAAGTGATTGTGAGTTTTAGTGAGCATCGGTGAGCTGAAGATATTTGCCTTATAAGACAGCATTTTCTGCATCATAAGCAATGAAATGCATCAAACAGTCGCCGATGTGAATCATTTAGGGTTAATCGACCCATGTAAGTATTCCTAGTAGTTTTTGTTGAAAAATTAAGGAAATATAGCGCCGGAACGGCACCTGTTTTGTACAACATTAAAATCTGAATGCGAAAACGGCGCAGCCCCAACGCTGCACGTTGGGGCTGGTCGCAGTTACATTCATTGATACATACGCTATGCGACGGTTTGAATCGTTTTGATTCAACGCAACTTCGACCCAGTTCCCCCCCCCCCCCCCCCCCCCGCAAAAAATGGTTAGAGTTTAGACCTATTATTATTTTTTCCAGCTTGGTTTTCAAACCAATCTGGAAAAAATATATACAGGATTATCGGTAATCAGTAAACATTTTGACTCACCTCTTCCACTGTTTCCTCCTGTTTTCTGGTCGTTTCCTCCACTTCTTTGCAGCGCTGCCCAATTCATCGCCGCCTTCATTTGAAAAATTACCGCACGAACCACTACGGCAAGCCAAATGCTCCATACAATCACTATATCGTATGACTTACATTTATTGACTAAAGTACTACAGTTGTAGTAAGTTCGAGCGCTGAATTTAACTTCGTAATATTGTGAATGAGCATAATAATTCTCATTCACAAATATTGTGAATGAGCATAATCTGTAGTGCTCATTCACAATATAACAAAGTTAAATTCAGCGCTCGAACAACTTACTAGTACTTTTGTCAATGCTCATTCACAATATTGCGAAGTTAACTTCAGCGTTCGAGCAACTTATGTACTATGTACTAAGAGTATTTTAAGTATCTGTGCAGTCACTACTGGATGAGAAGACTACTGTACTACAGTGTATGATGTCACATGCGTACAACTATAAAACACAAGGAAACTAAAAAGAGAATTTCACAAAACTTTACTTTTTTGATAAAGTGCACATTTCTTCGACTTGCTACTGAAGTATGTTGAGGGTAATATTATTCCCCCTGCCTTCTGAAAGAGAGAAGTCAAGTGTTCTTTTGTTATGCAAGAAAAATGGAAATATGTTGAATTTTCTTTGTTCTTTCTTTATATCATTGTACTCATGTGACATCACAAGCTTACTTAGTCTTTTCATGTAGTCATGACTGAGCAGGAACTTCAAAAATTCATAACTTTTGAACGGATTGTCCGATTTTCCTCAAACTCTCACTGATGTGTTCTACTAATATTGCTGCATTCACTCAACCCACATGTCTATGAAGGTGAACTTGTCCTTTAACATAATTTTGCACCTGTTTGTTAAATTACCTCCAAACATGCACAAACTCACTCAAAATATCCAACAACAATAGCCTTGAATATTTGCATCTGAGTGAGATTTAGTCCAGTAGAAAAAGAATTTTTCACTATTTTGACACTTAAAAATTTACACTTGTTGGGATATGTCGATCACAGCTAAACTGCGCTGCGTTGCATAGGAGCAGACAGCGCAGCATGGTGGTGTACAAAACATGTTTACGGCAACATGAAGTAGCTGAATGTAGCTATCTCAGCTCACAGCGATCCGAGCAAGTATGGTATCCTTAAAAAGAAGATACTTTTTTCACCTTTCTCTCAGCAGCCGAGTCGCGGAAGCGACTGATTGAAGATTGGGGTCGGTGGTGTTGTATGCGTGTGTGTTTGTGTGCGCGTACAGTTAATTAGGAAATCGAGAAAGTTAA
>NW_027272725.1:0-30983 GCF_040938485.1 Diadema antillarum
TAAAAGCGTCCGTGATCCAAGGCGCACATGGAATACAGTACACACGTGTGTGTGTAGTGGCCACATCCACAGCCGCTAGCCGGCAAGAATCACTGCAAGATTAGACTCAACAAGTACTAGTAGTAGCACAGCGGTCGGGAATGAGAACAGTAGACAGGCGTGGAATTCACCTGATTCACATAATACTATTAAGAATGGTAACATGTATACATACATCGATGCCGTTTTCATTGAAGCAATTTGTAAAAGTTTTAGTTTCCCTTACCCTAGCTGTAAGTACGGCACCGTTAGCAGATTATTCACTGCATTTGTAAGTCACCTGATACATCACATGTTGGTATGCGGGCTGCATGTAACCAGGGAATGTGCACGTGTGGGAAAGGCGAGTGCGCCGTATGTGCGTCGCAATTGCCATGGCATGGCTCGCTCGGCTGAACGAAACAGAGATGTACGATACATGACAAGACCCAGTATAAGGCCTACTAATTGTTCACGTGTTGTTTTTTGTTTTTTTACAAGCAGAAAATAAACAACTGTTGATCATGAAATAGACTAAATTACCAATCAGAGATCATTCGGGTTCATAGCATTTAAGAGAAATCACGCAATTTTGGCGAGGGTGAACCCACAGGAACCCACAGGAACCTTATCGTAGAATGCCGACCAAAAAGAAAATGGTTTCACTAAAATTGCGTGTACGTAAAAATCCATTTGAGTATAGAAAGAAAATTAACCCCCAAAAAGAGGAAAAAAGAAATTAGAAGGATTTGTTCGCCGTTATTTGGTCATTAAATATATTTTCTTTCTTCAGCAATTGCGCGTTACATTGCCCGTTTTTTTTATTGAATCAGGGCCCTGTTGCATAAAACCCTTACCGCTGGACTTACCGCTCCTTTCTATGCGGTAAGTCTTAAATCAGCGGTAAATTTTATAATCATTGATGCTGACGGTAGTTACTATGAAATTCAATGGTAAGTTTTATGCAACGGGCCCCAGGAAAGGAGAGATAATTCAGACGGTACGTGGAATTTTCAAAGCGACTAATTCAGACTGATTCTTAGTTTGACTTGGCTCTTTCTTTCTTTCTTTTTTTATTTTATTTTTTTTTTTGGGGGGGGGTTGAGGTTCATGTTCGTTGTACCCATGCACCCATAAGGTTCATTAGGACGAAAATGAAACATTCAGATACACGCGACTTCCCTACACGAAAAATAGATGTTCGTAAATGTGATAGTCAAATTATGATTCATAATTCGAAAATGCACGAATGTTTGTGATTGGATAGGTGCGTTATTGTCGGATTAGCAAACCTTCGGAGTACTGTAGTATCGAGCCTGTTGTATTCAAGGATAAACGAACTTTTGAAATAATGAATTTTATATTCAGAGTAAGACAATAAGTTTAATTCTTATATACCTGTAGTTTGACATCGTTTATTTCCTAGTTGTGAAGCGGGAAGCGAGAGATAATTCTGAAAGGAAGTATATATACAGTCATGCAGACGGAACGTGAAATATTCAAAGCAGCTATGAGATTAAATCTTAAGTTGTTTATTTGTTTGTTTGATTGCTTGTTTGTTGTTATGCTCAAGCGTTGGTGTAATTATATATACATTTTTTTTTTTTTGGGGGGGGGGAGGCATTTTTGTAGTACCCAATGCACGTAAAGTTCGCTGATGCGAAAGTGATAAAATGTTCCGTAACACGCAAATTCCTTACACCTTGTAGATGTTCGTACCTAGTGTGAAAATAAAATGTATTACTATTATTTTGTTTCCCCCATTTTTCGATGGGTATAGCAAACCTTCGGAGTGTCAATCCTTTCGTTTTCGGATAAACGAACTTCCTTAACTCACAACACCATGTTTCAGAGTAACAAACTAGTCATTATTTTATTCGGGCATTGGGAATAGTTCAGGAATAAAATATAGAAGGGAGGAAAATCTTTAAGGCAAGAATTACGATGGATTCTTAGTTTGAAATCATTTATTCATTTCCGTGGTGTTCATTATTCCGAAAAAAAGAAAACGGGTGCGCTATTCCGATGGTTACGGCGTTATTTCGAATCCGAAACACGCATATTCCTTGTGCCTATCCATGTTTGTTGATTCGAAAATGTAATCATGCTGCGGGTAATTGCTATAGGGGGCCATATATTGTTTTATTTCTGTCTATTGTTATATTATTATTATCATTATTATCATTATTATTATTATTATTATTATTATTATTATTATTATCATTATTTTTATTATTATCATTATTATCGTCTTTAACATTATTAACCAATGTTTTGATTAACGAGCATTTTGTGGGCTGTTTTTTTTTTTTTTTTTGGGGGGGGGGGCATTGCCCGATTAGCAAACCTTCGGAGTGTCAATCCTTTTGTTTTCGGACGAACGAACTTCCTTACCTCAGAAGAAGAAATCAGTGTAACAAACTAGTCATTATTTTATTCGGGCATTGGGAATAGTTCAGGAAAGAAATATAGAAGGGAGGAATCCGAAACACGCATATTCCGTGTGCTTATACGTCATGTTTATTGATATGCTGCGGCTAAGGGCCTATTGGAGGTCGTTATACCTTTCGTTTGGTGTACGATTTCTTTCGTTTCATATCACTTTATTTGTTCCTTTCATATTCTGAAATATTTAAAGGTAATCTTTCAATTGCCTCGCACTGTGTATATATACATGCATTTTCGTAACGGCGATTTCGCGCTTTGCTGCAGTATTTCGAAGGGTGTTTGATGCCAGCCGCTTCGGTGTGCTCTGTGGTAATGTTTATGTGGTTGTCAGGGAGGTTGTTGATACTTTGTCTGTTGACATTTATTTTCGTACAGGCATGGGCGGATCCAGGAATTCTGTACAGGAGGGGGGAGGGGCGCAACTAATATTTCTGGTGCCACTTCCGGGTTTCACTTCTATTTTTTTTTTCCACGATAAATAAAGGGGGCGTGCGCCTCATGCGCCCCCTCTGGATCTGCCACTGCTACGTGTTTATCTCGAGTGATGGTGATCGTGTTTCTAAATGTTTATAAAAAAAAAGGCCAAAATTATCCGAGTGATGCCTGATGATAGTGCAAGTGATGATAATCAACGATGCTGATGTAAAAGACGGCTTGCTGTGGATGCTGAGCGTACGTGCCCTTCGTTTATTTAAATAAGTTTTCCCTCTTTTACTCTTCTTTCCCCTCCCAAGAATGATAAAAAAAGAAAATACCTACACCTCACAACAAAAGGAACCACGTGTGAACAACCATCGTTAAGTTCAATCGAAATGTTCATTATTAGCAAAGAATATGGGGAAAACACGAGTGACGGAAAATGATAGAAGCGACGAGATTGTCTTCTTGTGTATAATGCGGTCTCTTGGGATTGGAAAAACCCCACCCTCTCCCTTTGTGGAAATTTCCACAAAACCAGGTGCGTGCCAGACCCCAGGTGCCAGACGAAAGAATGCGCGCATTTGGTGTAGTATATCGATCGAAGAACTCGCGGGTGAGTTGAGTTAAAGGAATCATTGCAAAGATGTTCTGATGTTCTGGTTCCCGAACTGTAAAAAGGAATTGATTAATCACTCAAAAATGCAATCACAGATTTATATGAAAAGTCTCATATGCCTAGACAAATTCACTGAGATGTCCTATGTGATGCAGCCACCACCCGATTAAACGGCAAAATCATGACAATAAAATTTCACGCTCATCAAAACTGCCTATTACTTTTCATATGAATTTTGGTTATCAACACTCGTTCGTGGATTTGTTTGTTTGCATGTTTTGTGTGTATTATTCCTCGATCCTGAAAGACGTAATAATTATTCACATCGAACGTAAACTGTTTACCGTAACTAAGCCTATGGCGCATTCGATCCATTCAACTTGCAGTAACCTTTAAGGCAGTACAACTGTAAGTAGCACATGGTGCATTCTTTTGAACCACGTGTTTCGCATATCGGCACATCCAAACACATTAGCGATCGTCCTTATGGCAAACTTTCCGATTACAGTCAGGGGAGAAGAAATCGTAATACTGTACATGTACTTACGAAAGTGATTATGCTTAAGATCAAATAAAATGAAGAAGTTTGAAAACAACTTGGCAACACTCAATCAAGTTTTGCATTCTCTCACACAAAAGCTCTCTTGAGAAAATGAAAGCATTCCCTCTCCCCTGCTAGATAATGGAAGTTTTCATTACTAGCCCAGCAAGTTTTGGGAGTGTACATGAATGTTTTTAGGATAGAGTCAAAAGGGACCTACGTTTTCGATCATAGCAGAATCTTCGTCAGAAGCAAAATGGCAAATAGGCAGAAAAAGCAACCACACACATGTAAAGCGACTTCACACAACAAGAACAGTCAGGAACAGGCAAGGGACAAGGAACAAAGAAAACAAAAGGAGAGGGTAGGATGTCATGGGCAAGGAGCCCAACAGGTAAAGGGAGGGGGATTAGAGCAGGAGGATGGACAGACAAAAGGCAGGGGAAGGTTAGTAATGGTCGTGAGGGCCAGGGGGCAACCATTGAAGGAAAAGGATGAATATGGAGGCAACATCAAACAAGATAAGGAACAACAGAGAGACAAAGAAAGGTAAAGAGTGAAATAGCAACAGCAAAGGGGGGGGGGGTGAGCAAACAGCAAGCCCTAGAAAGGATCTGTACAAGTACCAAGAGGAGGCAACAAAATGAAAGTTAGAGTCAATCAACAAATGCAATTAACCATATCAAAGTATGGTAATATTAATACAGCAATAATGATGATATTGACAAAACAAATTAGAATAATCATTAAAGCACATAAAAAAAGGGGGGGGGACACAAAGTCCATGGGAGAGAAAATGTATACTTGCAAAGCAAGTATCAATAGGCAAATTAAATACGTTTCAAAGAGCTGGTTCATATGAAATCACCTTTGATTTATGATTTTACAAACAAGAATTTTCATCGCTTACTTATTTCTTTTATTACTTTAGTAATGTCATGATATTTCATGATGGTATGTGTTCTGTCTTTACATGGCAAGATAGGGTTTTTTTTTTTTCATCCAGGGTCAAAAGAAGAAAGTGATAGAAAGATAACTGAAAGGATAGAATGGAACACCTACTCAGCAGGCAACACTAAAACAGCCCCCAGGGCCAGGCCATGTCGTCAGTGTCACTCTCGTCTTAGATCATTACAGGCCTACATTGTACATGTATAGGCTACTCGTTTCGTACTCGTCATCGCCAACGTCATGATGGTCGGTCACACGAAATAAATTGCATCATCATAAGAGCTCTTATATCAACACCACTAGATAGTGTAGATTCATTATCATTATCACTATCATTCCAGTCGATCTCATCCACCGCGAAACCCTCAAAATCCTCAAAATCATCGTGGTTAATACTCTCACAAAACACATCTGTAAACGATTCAGACATCGCAGACCTAGCTACACATCTTGCACACAAAAATGAAATGGAGGTGGAAAACTACGATGAATACACAAAAAATATCGACGATGGCATTTTACCGTAGCAGAAAATACACAGAGTATCTTGCACCGGGAAAAAAAATGGATGTGGAAAACTACGATGAGGAAAACTAGGGTGAAAACCCGATGCGTGAAGACGAACGATGAAGACACTTTACGGTAAAAATACTTACACGGAAACAAACGAGTGGGTACGATATTCTCGCACACACGAAGATAATCGACACATCGTTCAATCGAAAAACTCAACAAACACTCGAACAAAAACTCACCCCAAATTGTGGCAAACATGGTAATCACTTAATAAAAATGAGAAAAAATACTCTCTAAAGTATGATTGTACTCTGAAAAGAAAGGGATACAATGATACGAAAGCAAAAGAGAGAAAATGAGAGAAATGGACGGGAAACCTAGAGAACTTCGACGAAAGAAGAGCTAGCAATTCGCAATTAGAGCTAACTTTCCTGTGTGTGTGTGATCACGTGTAAAGGGTTGAAAGCGTTGAAAGCGCTGAAAGCGTTGAATGCGTCCACAGCTTCGGAAAAGCGTTCGGGGATTTCGTTGAATTCGTTGAATTCGTCCAAAATCCGTCCATGAAGTCTGGACGCAAAAAGCGTTGAAAACGTCCCCGACGAAATCAACAACGAAAAAAGCGTTGGGACGAAATTTGGACGCACTTTCGTCGGGCGTTTTCTATTGCGCGTACTGTATGTTTACCAAAGTACAGTGTACGTTGTACAGCAGCACAGTACACTGAGTACGTTAGCGGCTGAGCGCGCAGCTGTCTCTTCATAATACGCGTACGCGCTGACCTCCTCTGCTTTCCCAAGCATGATTGACCTGTCAATCTTCTCGAAAAGAGTGAAGCAAGATGTCCTAAAAAAGGGTAAATTACAGAATACCAGCAGTCAATTACTCTTTAATTCATTGGGAGGGATATAAAACAAATATACCAGGCCATTGTTCGAGGCACTGGTTGAAACTATATGCCTTCGGTGACTTCAGTAGCACTATTTTCTGAGGGGTGCAGCCCCTCAGAAAATAGTGCTACTGAAGTCACCTCATGCACATAGTTACATGTACTATGTATACTATATCTTCTCTCTTTGTGGATTCATTACAACCTGCCAATCAGTTAATGGTGGTGTTTAAGCATGTAAACTACTATCATATGGCAGAATGAAAGTGTGGACATAATGACCTGAATTCACGAAGGTGGTACAATCTTTGTCCATGGTTTAAACCATGGACAAACGCATGGGGCGCCAAGTGTCACATGGCCTATTTCGTTACGAAATCGGTCATTTCGTCTACGAAATGTTCATGAATTTCGTTACGAAATGGTCATTTCGTCGACGAAATGACTGATTTCATAACGAAATAGGCCATGCGACACTTGGTGCCCCATACAAAACTACGGTCTTTGTCCATGCTTTAAACCATGGACAAAGATTGTACCACCTTCGTGTATAAGGGCCAATGTTTTTCCACAACCAAGTTTCATGATCAGCATTCTTCAAAAATCTCTGCTTGCCATTTTCTTGTGTGTGTGTGTGTGTGTGTGTGTGTGTGTGTAATTACAAACCAAACAGAAGTAAAATACTGCTTTGAAGCAATTCCTAACGCATTATATCAGTCCGTTTATTTGAATGCTACACTGTTAAAATCTAATTGCAAATGAGTACAGTATATCAAATATACAGTATTCTGGAGTGGCATCAGGAGAGCATACCAGTTCATGTACAGAAATTTGTTCCCAACAACAGGCCTTTCTCTTGGTATTCTCAGATCCAAATCATGCATACCTATATTTTACTCGTTTGACTTGCAACTCAACATCTTTCAATTCACATATCTACTTACATTTTCTTCATGCCTATATGTGTACATAGGCTACACCAGGGGTTAGACCATGTACAATTTCTATATCTCTGCCCAGATAAAGAACGTGCCACATTATGATTCCTTCGTACAATCATGTTTTTATTCATACTCATTCAGAAACAAAGAATTATGCTCAATGTCACACACATGTGAACATGCCAGCTCTTTCAAGGTCATTTAACAACCTTGGTAAAGAAATTGAAAGTTATAACCAGAGAGAAACTGAGTCAGCAGTTATGAAATGATGCTGAGAATATTGTGCAGACCGCCATCAAGTGCAGAGTATAATTCCATTTTCAAGTTTTATTTTCACTGTGTAGAGGAATCCCAGCTACTCTGGTTTTGCTCAACCTCCCTCTTTCGTCTAAATTTCCTTTCATATCCTTTGTCTTTTCATGGATATCCCTAATATGCATGCTCAACTAATGCATGCTCGACTAACCTCATCTGATCAATGTAGTATTGCCTAGTATATTGGTGCTCAGTACAATTCAGCAGACGAAAATGAAAACTTTTGAAATTATGTCACACTCTTGAAAGTTTATTTTGGTTACTACAATGTATAAGATAAGATTATTTAAATATAACATTGTTGCTTGGTCACTACCTATGTGTGGGTGCCAACTCAGGTATGGGCATTCACACATTTCATGTTTCAATTGCTCTTTCAGCGAGCTGTCTCAGTTGCATACACAAACAAATCTATATTACAGTCCCTGAAATTGTGGCATTCAACAGGGTCAGGTTTTGTTATAATGTTAATTCCAACTCTCTTGTCAGTAGATGAGCTACAATGGGCAAGAAAATCTTTTAAACACAATTGACCTCTATCAACCCTATCATCCTAATTTCCTGCTATCTAGGTATTTTCTCTCAATATGATAAAGAAGAACGCTCTATTTAAAACTGTCCCATTTAGCTTTCTTAAAAATATGACTCACTTATTTGATAAGTAGGACCCAAACCAAGGCACTAAATGACAAATACAGTATGTACAACGTGTGAAAGGCTCATTGCTGTACAGATAACATATTCTTGCTCCACCGTAAGATACACATTGCGATATGGATCTTGCCTTTTGCTGCTGGGATGATAGCTACATGTAGCACACTAGTAATTACCACTTACTTTGGGCAGTGTACATAAATACTGCCACAGGTTGCAACAAATAACATTATTCCTCACACGCTAGCTTATATACCAAGTCTTTGTTTGTTTGTTTTTTAACCAGAATCACCCTGACAATTCAGGGACAAATTAATTTTGTTTCTTAACTGCAAGTTCTGTATCATGAAGAAAAAAAAAAAGTATACAGGCAGACAAAGTAATCCACCGCAAATCCACATTGAACACATCAGGTCATCAACACAGGGCGCCTGGAATAACTGTGTTCAAATCCGACTGCACACTACGTACAAATGTACTTCTCCAGAAAATGGCACAGGGATGCTATGCACTTTGTTGATCCAATTTCCGGCACTTGGTTTAGATCACATATGAATAGGTAGGTTGCTATGGAAACCTACATGTACATGGAGGTTTTGCTGTGTGTATCTGTTAAAACCATACCCCTTGCTGTCTCCTGTGGTTTTATTTCCTAAAGTGAAGGAATGTTATTCTGTGTTTGTTCTCTTGACACTGTCTGAGCTTTGTATTTGAAGGGCTACCTGCTTCAATTAGATACATTGTACATACACATGTACATGGCAGGTAACTGAAGAGAAGGTCATGTACAGAGGGTGGATACTACCAGCAGATCATGAAGAAAGACAGCACACACTTTGGGAAAATACTAACATAATTTTTGAAAACAGAAAACACAAAAAAGAAGCATGCTAACAATTGCAATGGAAAATCATAATATAATCATTATGTGAACTGCAATCATATCACCACTACTTTAGGATGCATTGTGGCCATACAGAATGGTCATACACTATAGAAAATGTATTCCTAAGTGTATCAGTGGAGTTTACTTGAGCATCTAAAAGGCCGATTTTGAAAAAAAAAAAAAAAGCACTTTGCAGATTGGTATTCCGAAAAGTGCCTCAAATTGAAAAGTCCCCGAAATGAAATCATTCTCCACGAACCAACTAGTTATATCTGTCAGGATATCTGCCCAGAGAATATGACTTGTAAAGGTCATAATTCACACAATATATTATGCATGGGAGTCATTCATATTCTAGTAGCCACACAAAAATTCAGGTGTTTGTTCAGTCTATGTAGACAGATGTCCAGGAGTTACATTTCCGGTGCTCTCCACCACTCAGGCGGCCGTTTTCATCCCGTCTGCTTTGGGTGCACTGCCTTTATACTCTGGGGGCCATGGGCTTTACATTATAATAAAATGGGCTTTAGATTCTCTGCAATCTGATAGGTCAATTATCATGAATTGATTTTTACTGATCCACACTGAGCCATGCATCCAGGGAAATCTGAAAATATGGCCATGTGTCTGGTAAAATCTGAAATGCATGGCTCAAGTCTTGTATAGTGTTGTAGGTGTACCGGACACATGATGGGGAAAAAGGTTGTATTTCATGAATTTACGGGCCCATTCTATGACACGAATGATGCACAGGCCCTATTTCGTGGATCAGTGAGAATTATAGAATGGGCGTTAGAATCTCCGCAATCTGACTGGTCAATTGTCATGCACTGATTTTTTTACTGATCCACACTGAGCCATGCGTCCGGTAAAATCCGAACGTATGGCTATGCGTCTGGTAAAATCCCAACGCATGGCTAAAGTCTTGTATAGTGTTGTAGGTGTACCGGACGATTAATGGGGAAAATACTTGTATTTCATGAATTTACGGGCCCATTTGATAACGCAAATGATGCACAGGCCAATTTCGTGGATCAGTGAGAATTGGATGCTCTTGTTTAACTTTGGAACAGTCTAAAACCCACTCGCTGCGCTCACGGGTTTAACCCTAACTGCACGGGGGGGGCCTCTCGATATTTCGCACGATTACTCTGCAACACGCAATGCTCTCGCCGCGATGCTCCATGACTTTTTTCTTTTGAGTTTCCCGCGCATTTTGACACCAAAATTTGTGATGCCTGGGGGTACGGTTCTGAAGTTACATGACTTTTTGTACATGCACATGAGGCCAAAAATGGCTAAAAAATGTGATTTTGTGTACAAAGTCAATGCAAATTGAGTTTTTTCACATGGTTCATATAAATATGCTTATTTCTACTCTCAATGGCTAAAATTAGTTTGTTTTAGGAGTATTATGCTTCAAAAAGTGTCTGTGACAAATTTTGTTACAAAAAACAACAAAAACAAAAGGTCGAAAAACAAAGAAATACATAAGAAATTCATGAAACAATAAAATAAATAAGAAATTAATTTTGATACCAAATTTTTTTTTAAGTACATTTGCTAAGAATGCACAAAGAATAATATACCACAAATGAGCACTTTTGGAGCTTTATTTACTGATTTAGATGAAGATTCTGATTTCTCGCATAAATTATCATAATTAATCAAAATAATATAAAAGAAGACTATTTTCTAAAATTTAAAAAACACCATCTTGTAGATTACATCGCACACTACCATTGTGCAAAGTTCCGCGGCGATCGCGCGATCCACAGCCGAGATCTTGGGGGGGGGCCCATTGAGGCCCCCCCCCCAGTCTTTTGAGCTACCAAAATAGCCCAGTCTTTTTAGGGTTAAACAGTTCCACAGTCAAACTCGCACATCCAATTCTCACCGATCCACTCTGTCCTGTGCATCATTTGTATAATAACATGCTTCATTGGAAATCTTGCTAGCAGCCTCCACACTTTCTATTATGCATGTAACGGATGCACATTATGAGGTGATTCTTATCATTTCGCATTCAAAGTTACAACACAAAGTGTGCATAGCCAGTGAATAAGGCTTGCTGAAATTAAAATGAAAAATACAATTTCTTTTATTGCAACTGATTTACAAATTGCCCAAGATTAACATATGTTTCATTGTGATCGATCCTATCATTGTATCATTCTTCTTTCGTAGGAGACAGCCAGACAGTGTCACAAATTCATTGGAGCCAGATCACTGTGTTGGGGTTTGGACTGGGTGGGGAAGAGTGGGGCACTCTTGGATGTGATGAGCAGTCTATTCCATGACACCACAAGGGCAGACTGCGGAAGGGCACAGCCGTGCAGACCCCAGCGGTACACGTTGGTGTTGAACCAGCCAATTCCAGTCAGATGTCAATTTAGTGTAGTCTACTCCTTGCAAGGCACAGCAATGCTTACAATTGTCAAATAGGACCTACATCATTATTACCTCTAGTATCTTCACATAGTACCTCTGACATCCTCTGTTTTTTACCTCTAATATTTTACCTCTTGACATTTTCACATCGAATCATTATCAGTCCCTTCATAGACATAGGGACTGGGTTATGTGATGCATCACACGTTACCCCGGGGTACCACATTGTGTAGCGCCACCTCACGTCCACTTGAGGACAGCTACACAGAAATACATGCACGTGTGTGCGTGTACATAGTCATTCCCATGCCACTGCATGTTATACTATGCATGCATGGTACTGTACGAGCTGAAATTTTCGCGAATTTCGCGAATCACCTTTGAACCGCGAAAATAACAACACGCAAAAGTAACAACGTGCGAAAACAAAAACAAGCGAAAACAAAAACACACGTAAACAACGCAGGGAAATGAAAATCAAGCCATGCCATGTGCTGCAGGATTGCGCCAAAATTATAGTGCCATACAGTACACTACTAGTACTCGTAGCTAGCTACGTACGTAGGTCTAGCACACAGCTATCATGAGCTGAGCCATATGGCCATAACGTAGCTAGCATTAATAAACGTCCAGTATGTATCCCGTCCTGCGCTGCGCCTAGCTAGCCTTCAACTTGTCGACTGTGCACACACGTCGCACAGTAGCTAGCTATAGCTGTTTAAAGTGTGTTCAGTCTACTCTTGCAGCTGCATTCTTGGTGTTCGAAAGTCCTTTTAAAGTATTTCTTTTTGATATTTGTTTTACTTTCAAATTCAGAAAGTACTAGTACTTACACGTGTAAGGTACTTTTAGTGAGAGTTCAAGTAAATTCAGTTAGACCCTTGCAACCGCGAAATGAACAACATGCAAAAATGTCCTCCAAGTAGCAATTTGCGAAAATATCTGTATGCGAAAATTTCAGCTCATACAGTATGCTGTGCTAGCAATAGCATACACGCTTCAGTGCAGTGCAGTGCAGTGCAGTGCAGTGCAGTGCAGTGGCTAGCGCACTCTAGCACCAAAATGATTTCCACTTTTTGGCAACCCAGGGGGTACAACCTTTAAAAAAAAATAAACAATTCAACAAAATGGCTGATTTTCATTTGGTACCCTGGGATACCATTTATGTCATCATGTGCAAATATTGAAAAACACAGATCATGCGCCTTTCGATTCACTGCCAACTAGCTGTCGCTGCCTACGCCAGTCTTTCTGGCCCAAAGTGCTAAGTTCTATGGCTCTCGGGGACGCCAGCTAGCGTTCATGATCATGATGATGGACCCTTCTAAAGAACAATGAATGCGCTTAGTCTAGAGTAAGCTGACCAGAATTCGGTCACTTAATAAAGCTTTAACTGCAATATTTATCAAACTAAAATAATTCATAGAAAATCATATCCACAACAGTGTACTGTTTTCGCTGGATAAGCGGCATCCCGACTTTGGTAATGAAAAACAGAAGAAAAAAAAATCTACATAGGGATTTTGTTCTGATCAAAACTTTTTTTACTTTTCTACACAATTTTTTATAGAAACTTTTTTTTTTTTTTAATTTCTACATGTTTCCTACAATATTTCATGTTTATGTTACATTTTTCTGGTTGATGCAAACTGCTTGTCAGGATTTTGAATGATATTTCTGTGTGTAGGACGCTAACTGAGTGTGTGTTTACATTCACACATACACTAACCAATTGACCGATTCTGTGACGCGCTATGTGTATTTTTGGCATGGGCAGCGCCATTACTCGGTGTCTCAGCCGACCCCCCCTTCCCACTCCCCACCCCTCTCCCTAGATTAGCACGCGTGCAGAATGAAAAACTGCTTTAGCCAATGGGCGTCTCGTACTGAGTGCGCGAACCTTTGTTACAAGTGCGTGATAAACATGTTGCCTGGGGTGGGGGAGAGCAGGGGGGTCGGCTGAGATATCCACTATGGCCACGCCCAGTGCCATGAAATGTCTGCTGCCCTCAACGAACCCAAAACGGTCAATAGCCGAGTACCGGCATGTCTCCATTCAAACACACTGTACAATTCAATGGCCAAGTACTGAATAATTGCATGAGATAGTGCTATTGTGTGATGTGTGCAGGATTGCAATTGCCGGTACGGCTACATGTATGCACACCAACTTACAA
This sequence comes from Diadema antillarum, assembly GCF_040938485.1. NCBI lineage: Eukaryota > Metazoa > Echinodermata > Echinoidea > Diadematoida > Diadematidae > Diadema > Diadema antillarum. The sequence continues at coordinate 13,761 of NW_027272725.1, forward strand.
TCGCACTGTACTTTCTTTTTACCCACGCCGATGAAAATCGGCAGGGGGTTATGTGAAGGGTTCCGTATGTATGTATGTTTGTTTGTTTGTTTGTTTGTTTGTTTGTTTACAAGATAACAAGAGAACGGGTAAACGGATTTGCACGAAATGTTATGGGGATGTTTGGATAATGGCAGGAAAGAATCGATTAGATTTTGGTGATAATCGGTTGACCCTTGCAAATTCTGTGTGACCTTGAAGTTTTGACCCCCTGGTATAGTGACCACTCCGAAAATTTCCCGTTTCTCACTTTGCGATTTTCCGCTACCATACGAAAACATAAACTCCCAAATGATCCGACTTCGCTGCTCAAATGTTCGTAAGAATTTCGAAATTTACGTTTAGGCCTATTTGAGGGACTATGTCCTTCTAGATTTATGAAAGTTCGTCCTCCGTCATCACAAACTGGCCCATATTTAGATGATTTTTCAAATTAACATTGATTGTTTTTTTCGTTGGAGGAGCATTTGCTCGGTCGCGCAGTCACACTGCACGATATGCGCGCTCAATGTCAATGCGTGTGCAAGGCCGCTGAAAATGCATCGCGCTCTACACTGTTGGTGCAAAATTGCATCGGGGAGGTTGCGGCGCTCGTTGGTGGCCGAATACTGGTGCAGTAGACATTTGCATTCAACCTTTGCATTGAATAATTCCCGTAGACACTAATCATAGGGGTAATTGCCTAGGGGGTACTGGTGTACGTAAATTTTGTTTTTCTTTTGCGCTTTTGTGGATACCATCAAAGATCGTACACTCATACGACCTTTGATATCATCACACTCTCGGCTTGCTATAATCAAAATATCCCGCAAGAAAACGGCGTATTTCTCGATTTTTAGCGCTTTTTTTTTCGGCGACCCGTCGCGTAGAAAATACTCTTAAAGACACTCAGTCGTGGCGAGTGGTTTGTGCGGCACGGAGACGAACGCAACACGCTGCCTCCCCCATTCTGTATCAAATGTAGTGACCCCCGAATGAGAATAGCGCTGGCTCAATGGGTCAGCGAAAATACGGTAGGCTACAAGAGAGCTCCCTGTTCTTTCTCCTAACCCAAAATGGCTGTCCCAGCGAGCCACGAGATCTTCCGAATGGACGCACACTCTCAGTGCGCATGCGCATGAAGAGAGGCCAAAAGAGCCACGCGTCTTCTGGCCTCTCTCCTCCAATCACCGCAGCTCGCGGTGACAATATTTGTGTATGATGCGTACACACACACACGCACACACACACACACACACACACACACACACACACACACCGCAGCGTCTTCTGGCCTCTCTCCTCCAATCACCGCAGCTCGCGGTGACAATGTTTGTGTATGATGCGTACACACACACAAGCACACACATACACTAAAACTTGTCTCAGTGGTAGCATGACACAAACTTCGGTCGTTCGGAGTTTACGTACCATGAGGGATGGCGATCGGCTGCCTTTAAAACTGGACTTAATTCGCGCGCGCTTGGAAAAGTTCCGATTCTGCACTTTTGACGGTGGAATTTGGGATTTTCGATGGATTTTTGGAGGAGACTTAAGGACTTTCCTGTACGTGAATGAGTGTTAATACCGTATGTGTAATGATGTGATTTGCGTGTGATGTGACTGTAGAACCAAAGATCGTACACTTCAGTGTACGATCTTTGGTAGAACTCACTGGCTGGTGATAAAGCACACTGGCAATTAAGTGGCCGAATTCTGGTAGATGACCGAATGCACATTATGTTTACCCCGACTTTGTACTTATAGGCGTGGGTCTGCCGCCTCTCTAGTTTTAGACTTTTTTTATAATGTCCTCAGAATTGGCATGAGCAACAGTGATAAGTAGGTAATGAAGTAAAAAAATGGTGTCACTTGATTGCAGAACAGAACATCGTCTGAAAGACAGATTAATTCAGAGGTTGATATTGCACTGCTCAAGGGCACATTGCACGGTCTCATACATGATTATGTGTGTTGGTTAGGCGGGTGATTCTCTCAGTTGGAAAAAGAATAATTTGTTTGTGCTGGCATGTAGACCTCACTCCAATTTCACTGCTTTATTTTTGTTAAAAATCATGCGGCCTTATAGTCGGCGATTACAGTATGTTGAATAAAAAATGATTAAACTAATTTCATCTCAATGTTGATTATGTTAAATACATCAAAGAATTCCAGAATATCCCAAAATATATCAATATGATAATCGACCAGAATCTGACCTGCCTGGCCAGAATTCAGACGGGTGCTATGTGCAAAAAGGCACCGCAGCATACCTTATTGGCGCAAGGTTGTATTGCGGACACTGCCGTGCCTGTTTGTGGACAAATTCTGGCAAGTTGACACCTGCATTCGACCCCTGTGCATTTAGTCATTGCATCAGCACGTACGGAGGTTTTTTCTTTCGCATTTCTGCTGATACCCTCACACTCTGAGCTTGCGAGAGGTGAAAATCTCGCAAAAGAACAGAGTATTTCTCTATTTTCAGCGCTTTTTCGGCAACACTGATCCCTAACACTGGATTTAATTCCCACATGCTTTGGAAAAATGGCACAGATTTTGCATTTTTGGTAGCACAATTTGGGATTTTTTGATGGATTTTTTGAAGTGACTACGGGACTTTCCTGATTGTGAATGACAGTGCCAGTGTGTGAAATGTGATATGTATGTGTTGTGACAATAGAATTTGCTGGCTTGTGACTAAGGGTAAGTAATAAGATGGTTTTGAAAGGGTGTTGGTTTGGCCATACTGTTTGTCACAACATTCTTTCCAACGGGTGCAGACGAAGACGGCAGAGGAAGAACTGGTTCAAAAATATAAAGGATTGGACCAGGATGATGATGCCAGATCTCCTCAGGACAGCTGCCAACCAAACGGCCTGGGCCCCATTTCATAAAAAGTTGCTGTGATAGCAACTCTTGCTGGAATGGCAATTGTCATGGTAATGACGCAAATCCAGCTTCCTTATTGGCTGTTGCTACGAGAAGTTGCTATTCTAACAAGAGTTGTTATCCTAACATCTTTTATGAAATGGGACCCTGGAGAATAACTGCTGCATCTTCCTCATGTCCCCCCAACAACCATAATGGTTATGGGACTGAGTGAGTGAGTGAGTGGGTACTAGGTAGACAGATTCTGGCAGGCGGAAAAATACTGGTCGACTTACTCTAGTGACTTTAAGTAGTTCCACTTTCTACATAGAATAGAATGTCTGTCAACATTCCCACATTCAAATCAGGGAGATTCCATACAGCAATCAGGGAGATATGTGTGTTACATGCATTTCAATAGGCAAAAATTATTCCCAAATCAGGGAGATTATCTTATTCAGACATGAACAGATTTTGATATTTTCAGGGAGACTCCTGCAGAATCATGGAGACTTGGCAGCTCTGAGAAGCAGGAGTTGCTCACATGTGTTATGGGAAACTGTGAGAGTATTCTCACACCTGATTGGGCAGTTTCATTGATGAATGAAACTGCCACAAACCAGGATAAATAGTCTTGACCATCTGGTACATACAAAACTGTATTTTGTTTTGTTTTTTCATTTCCAAGTATTCTTAACTTTACCCTTCCTTCATGTTAATCTATTTTCCCTTTTATTTTACTCTTAACTGTTCTCAATTACCTGTTCAATCTGATTTTCTGCCTATCACTCTGTTCTTTGTTTACTCCTGGTTATCTTTCCCTCCATCAACCCTTGATCCTTTCTTTCCTCTCCAATATATCTTTTCTTCTGTTTAATTCCTATCAAATGTATCTTTTAATTTCCTATTCAGCCAGTATAATTCTGGGGGGCATTTCATGAAGCATTTTGTCCAACAAAGTTGTCAGACAAATTTGCTCTCAGCCAATTAAATGCAAGGATTTCAGTAGCTTGTACCAATTTGTCAGAAAAATATCCGACCAAACTGCTTCATGAAATGCCCCCCTGATCCCTTCCTTTTCATTCAGTTTTGAAAAGTATAATAATATTAGGGTGTCTGTAGCATTTTTGCAACTTTTGAAATTCTATAAAAGGTGGATTATAAACTATTTCATACGAAAGAAAAATATGTCATTAGCATATATTTCAAATTTCATGGCAAAATAATTATTCTATCTCGAGAAATTCAACTTTCAAATCACTGCAATACTACAACTTTTTTTTGACGAGCACGCACGAAAATGTGTCCAAATCATGTTTGCAAACAAGGCCGATAAGTAGCATTCGCGTGCAGATCCCCAGCGACCGGTTAATGAGCGTACAGCGGATTGCTAAAACGCGTAACCAGCGCAGAAGCCACTCCCCCTCGTGTCGTCATAATACATGTTGTGCGTACGTATACAGCGCTCAGCGTTGTGAATGAATACGTAGCGCATGCATTCCGGCCCAGCCAACATCGGCGGACGAGGTAGCGAGCGTGCATTTGAGTACATACTACCTACACACTGTGCACACGCGCTATATGCGCTACACTACGTACGTGTGTACACACGTACACAGCTGGCTACTGAATACAACGACTACGTAAACACGTCGATGCTGTCGAGATCTATGGCAGTTCATGTGAAAATGTTATATGGCTATTTAGCCATGAATGCCACTTTACCACCATTCGTGGCTGAAGAGTATAGCTTCCAAAATCGTTGCTTGCCCTTTTTTGTCGATTGGAAGTTCAGTCGTAAAAATCGGTATTTGTACCTACCTTCCACCGCGGTACCGCTTCACAATTATTGACTTGCCTGATATGGTGCGTTGTGTAGCCTAGGCCTATCTGTTGTGCTGCATAACAAAGATCGCGAGAAAGACTGTAACTCGTGCATCGTTAGTGCACTTTTCTATTGAAGTATTAAAAAAATAAATATGACTTGTACATGGTCATTCGTTTGGATTGCTAACTCATACATTGTAGGCCTGTTATGATCATTATCAATCCAGTAATAGAACATGTACTTTGACTATGTTGAAACTGATGCGCCAGGTGGTTTACGAGCGTGTATACATACATGCACATTGTAAATGCTGGGCAATCGTAACCCCATAGAACTCAGTGCTAAGTAGAACTATCGCAAGCGAAGCGACGTGACAGCTAGCTAGCTAGCTCAGTCTGTTTTCAGTGGCACAGGTGTGCGCGCGCGCACATACTCGTAAGTAGACACACACACAGCGATCTAGCGAACTACAGTACATTGTATGTACACGTAGCTACGTAGCTACCTTGCGACGATAGACACACTGCTGACCTACACATGTAGGTCCGTGAGATACACACACACACACACAGCGCGCGAGCTAGCTGCATGCGCGCCATGTGGCGGCGAATGCGTGTAGATTTACATATGTATGAGCGTATTTGCTCGGACGTTACTATGGTTGTTGCATACGAAGCCACGCCTAACACGTTCGCTGAGATCAAAAAGTTACTGCAAGGGGTATCTTCTAGGCAATATCCCCGGTCCAAGACGTGGAGCTAGCGAAAAACCGACCTCACCATCGGATTCAGCACATCCTAAACTACTCACATGCCACACGCTGGTACAAGTAGCGAAGCAGACGCCGAGATATCGAGATAGGTGTGATTCTAACGACATTTACACCAATTTATCGTCGGAGTCATGTACCAGCGCTTTGATAGATTATGGAGCAAAACTTCCTCTTTCATATGATACCAAATTTGTTAGGATTCGATAGCGGCATGGACCGGGGATTTTGCAATAAATGCGATTTTTTAGCACAAAACGCGGGGTCAAAACAGCGTAGGCGCGCGACTCCATTGTGTTCTATGGGGCTTGCGTGTTGTAAGATAGGGGCGCGTTTTGTCCGAAGGTTGGCAGTGCGCGATCAGACACCCTAATAATATAATATATAATATAGTTCTTCTATTCTATATCATTCTATATTCTTTTTCCTTTTCACTGTTTTTCCTCTTTTTGCAACATTTATATTCCCTTGCTTTCCTTCAAAATTAATTGAAACTGAATGAAAAGGAAGATGAAAAGTGATGGGCAGAAAATAAGATTGAACATGAAATTGAGAAAAGTTGACTAAAATAAAATGGAAAAATAGAATATGAAAGAATGGTAAAGTGAGGAATACTTAGAAATGAAAAAAAAAGACAGAAGAAAAGTTAGAAAAAATAGAAAGCACACTGTAGCAAACACACACACACACACACACACTCAACCACTGAGGAAAAAAAAACCTAACAAGTTTATGTTCTTTTCATCTGAAGTATTTTTGTTTAATTTTTTCCAGGTTTGCCTCTTGAGTAGTGAGAATTTTATTTCCTTCCCCTTTTCCCATTGTTTTTCTACATTATCCTTTTACCCCTCATGCAATCGCACGTTTCACAATCTCATTTCATTCAGACACACACCCTCTTATCTTCTTAAAGTACCATATAAAAACTTGCTGTGATTGCCACATTCAGATTAGTTTTCTACTTGAGTAAGCGACCAACTGCACCACTAACTTACTGCGCGCGCGCGAGTGAGCCCTTGCTCAGTTGCTGCCATGAACATGTTTTGTACAGTGCTGCTGATTTGCTTCAAGTGTGCATCGCAGACGCAGCGCAGAGCTGCAATCGAGTTACTCCTACAAGAGCAAAATTATAAGCATAAAAACGAACTTTGGTCTCACTCAGAATACAGATGGCAGATTGAAATAGGAATAGGATCCTACCCAATTATTTTCCTTGGTTGTGGAACATTTAAATTACGATTTAGAGCGAGTGCACGTTGTCGTTAAGAAATCAATTGACAAGGTGGTGTGAAAGCACTCTAGCGCCTACCACTGTATACAGCCCGGCTAGCCCTATTCAAATTGCTATGATCTGTTCTGAAATATGCATTTGCACTCTATTCCTATGCCCATCATTACAATGTACTTAGCTACATCCAATCTCTGTGCAGATATTGCACATACCAGTACTGTACGGTAACAGGCGGCACAGGCAGCAGCAGTACGCACTTGCATAGCACAGCACTTGCCATTGGCATCCAGCGCAGCAGCAGACATGCGAATCAATCATCTCGCCCCGACACACTCTAGCTTCACCAGTGTTCTTGGTTTCTACTTACGTTCTGAAGAATTGCTATTCACGAGAACAGATTTTAAAGGAGCAAGGTTCTCTTCTGAAGCCATACGGGGGAAGAAACTGTCTGGTAGAATCAATTCTCCGCCAAATTTCGCAACTGTTCATGCAAAATTGCGGCGAAGGATTTCGTCTGTCACGTCCAGGGAAGGTACAAAATGGAGTAATAGTGATACGCATGCGCAATTGAGTAAAACGCGCATTTTTTTTTCTCTCTCTCTCTCTCTCTCTCTCTCTTTTTGCAGTGATCGATCGCGGGGAAACTAGTGATCGTACTGCTCGTCAGTAGCGATTGGCTGTTCTTTCTAGTCATTCTAAACCTACGCTAGTATTAATATGAGTGGAATGTTCACAGTTTTAAAATGTATAGTACAAGTGTTTTCCTATCCTTTGTCTATTTGGTACTGTCCATATGTTTTGTGTAATGGTGTATTTTGGAATGTTGTTTTTGGCTTTAGATTTGAAATTGTTTGGAATTTATAGACAAATTGAATAGAGGTTCCTACAGAGTGTATAGTATAATTTTGTAGTCACGCTCTGGATGATATGTGATATAAAATATATATATATATATATATATATATATATATATATATATATATATATAAGTGCTGCAAAACAAATAGTAAGAGTGCTAGACACGTACAAAAATATGATTATTGTATTGTATCGTATCTTTAATTCATTTTTGCCCTCATATGAAAATGGTAGCGAAGGAAATTCTGTCATGAATGACTGTGGCATTCTATGTTTATGTTTTTATGTTTAATGGTTTAGCACACTATAACATTGCCTTGAGGGCTGACATAGAATATTTTCATTGGAAATGCCGAGTGGTGAGAAAAAATGTTACAATTTTGATCCATTGATAAATTCTGTAATGCAATTTCATTGTTTTCTTTTTTTGTTCTTTTTTAAACAAACAAATGTCTCAAGGTTACTGGTAATTGAGGTGTCAAAATCATGACAATGACATGCTGTGGTTGGGGACATAGAGACACACTGTAATTCATGAAATAATCTATTGTTTTATGTACCAAGGAGCTAAGCCAGCCTAGTACCTCCTGGCTTGTATGTACAAGGGTATTGGTACAATACTCACATTGACAGTCGCTAATTGAGTTCAAATCATACAGGCATGAAGAGTTTCATTAAACTTGAAAATGAACCAGAAAATCAAGAAAAAAGTCTTATAATCTTAAAGGGATGGTATAATTTTGGTTGAGATGAAGATTCAGGTTTTAACTTTCTGCAAGATAATTAGAGAGCATACAATTCTAAGGGGAACAAAAAGTTTATTTGATGAAAATGGTTTTGAAATGGCTGAGATATCCAAAACCAAAGTTAAACAAAGTGGTCATAGTCAAAGGTGGGACCCACCTTTTATTAGGACCACTTTGTTTCGGGACAACTTAGCCATTTCAAAACCAGTTGTCGGCAAATAAACTTTCAATTCCTCTTATTATGCCCTTTCATATTTCATACGAGTAGTTTCTAATTGTCTTGCAAAAAGTAAAAACCTGAATCTTCATCAATAGACAAGGTAATGTCATCAAATCACTATTTTCCAACTATAGGTTTTACAAAAGTCTTTTTCCCAAATTGAATACAAATTCCTTAAAGAAGAAATCCACTCCAGAAGTTTATCAGTTTCATGAAAAGAGAGATAAAAATCCCTGCAGAACAGTGTAAAATGATCAAAATTGGATCAGAAATAAGGAAGCCGTGAGATTTTGAAATTTCACATTTTTTGGGAAAACATGCATTTCTTGACCAGTCATGAATATTCAAATCAGCAAGTTGATGATGTGATGCTGTCATATTTCTCATTCTTTTCATAGAAATAATAAAATCTCATATTTCAGTTGTATATATATATAAAACTTGCCTTAAAACCACCAACAACAAAAAAACAACAAAAACAAATGTTAACTCTGATATATTTTGGTATGGGAGTGTGCTTTTATCTTTTAGCTAAAAACAACCATTTTTCCAAATTCATGTGTAACATACATGAAAAATTGTGAGGGCATGACATCATCAACTAGCTCATTTGAATATTCATAAGGAATGGTCAAGAAATGTTTTCTGAAGAAATGTGAAATTTCAAAATGTCCTATCTTCCTTATTTCTACCCCAAATTAGTCATTTTGGAACATTCTGTAGGTAATTGTTTTTTTCTTGTTCTTTTAGAGTTTATTTATTCTGAGGGTGGATTTCTTCTTTCAAAAAATCATGTCCTTTGTACCAAACTTATCTGAAGTTGGTATATAACATTGCTTTGCATGATCCCGTGAAATATTAAGGGAAAAATTACACACCAAAGAGTACAAATTAGGCAATTCTGCCATTATCTCCACTGATTTGCATATCTAATTGTGATTTTTTTTTTTTTGGGGGGGGGGTTCAAATTTTGAATGTAGCATGAATTTCCCTGTTATAGTGTGAATGAAGTAGGATTCATCGCTATGAATTTGAAAGGAGAATAGTGTGCTAAACTTCCTGCTATCTAAGTGAAAAGCTCTGCAATATCTTGACTATATAAATTAACACTTTTTGCAGGCTGAAAGGGGTCTAACAATTCAAAGATAATGAACACCTCAGACATTAATAAATCATGTGTCACACAAGGTCAGAGGATTGTGATGCAAATATACACATCCCAACAGGGCAATTTTGGGTTTGTTTTCTTTCTTTTTCTTTTTCTTTTTCTTTTTTTTTTCTTGGGGCATGCAATAGAATATCACTTGCCCGAGAAACTTCATTCAAAATTCAAAGAAGTTTTGAAACATTGAGGTTTATACAGAACAACCAACATTGGTTGCACAGTACATCGAGGCATCAGTCGCGTTTCTTTCTTTGAATACTTGACATATGCTCTCTTTCAATTCTCATGTGTACATTTTAATGGATATCAGTACATAGAATCCCCTTATCTGTACAGCTTGAGATCTTCATGCTCTTCGAAATACTGGCATCCCAGAATGAAACAATTTTCCCTTTGTTTACAGAACAGGTACAACTTCAAGATTTGGAGCTATGTGTAAACAAACATACAAACCACAACACTATCTGAGAACTTGATGTCTGTGTCTTCTGCTTTTATCTGATCTCTCATCCCCCCCCCCCCCCACTCTCTCTCTCTCTATCTATTCATGACCTATTCCTTGATCTGCATTATGTTGCAGATTCTGCACATAAGCATGACTGTGTGTATGATGGTGTGGTGTGTATATGTGCGCGCGTTGTGTACAGCAAGATATTTATCTCTGTTTCAACTATTGTAATTTGTTACCGACACTAACATCTTACCTCTTTGCACGGGCCTTATTCACAATCTCTTCAGCCCCTCCTCAAGGTCCATAACAATCATGATTATCAGTACTTTGTGTTCTTTTTTTATTATGCCTGCCTTCCCTTTTTACATGTTTTTGATAAATGATGGAAACAAATATATAATATGCATCCTTTACATGGTCCATGCGAAGTACCCTCAATCTTATTTAATCACAGTGAACAAAGTGGGTTGTCATTCTGTACACAAAGAGCCCCCAAAGTAAAACACAACTTTTACACGCATGTCTTGTCAGATGACTGTTGTACTATAAGACTCATGACACATCCTCCAAGATGTACGTAACTATGTAGACAATCTTCGTCAGCTAGTAGAGTTGAAAAAAGCCATCTTGACAGATGCAAAATACAATGTCTTCATACAACATACAATGTACAATTGTGAGCACTGAGAAATAATTGGAAGTCTTTACCCATTACAGTTGACATACAATTCACAGTTCATTTCCAATGTTTCTTCTCCAAATTGCTGTGAAAATATATTACTAGAAAATCAAGATGATAATAGAACCCCTTTTTTTAAAGTGACCTAAACATAAAAGTGCTTTTGTAACACGATCGTTTATATTAAATGGTCCATATAAATACTGATCAATGATTGGTCATTATGCCATCACATGGATAATGCAGCAAGGATTGGATTTGTTATATTGCCTGCTATGACATCACACCAGGTAATATAATTCCAGGATTTGACTGGCTGCTGAGTGGACTAGAATGGAATAATTATATTATATTGGATGGCTATGAATGGAATACCAGGGAATATTGCACGAGTTAGGGCCAATATCGCACGAATCGAAGATGAGTGCAATATTGACCCTAACGAGTGCAATATTCCCTGGTATTCCATGAATCAAGGCCATCCAATATAATTATTATCATCTATACAATCAAGTAAAGCAAGCATAAACTGCACAAAATTACCCGGCTTCTACTCGTCTTGGAAGTTGACTCGGCAGTCACATCCAAGTGCTGAAACGGGGAAGCCCCTAAAACTGCGTATGAAACAAACAACTAGCCAAGATGTTTGCGCGCTTGTGAATTGTAACAAACTGATGCGCACTAGTAGCAAGCGATTGCGCATTCAGCATGCGCTCGCACAATAGACGAGACAGAATTGAATACGGTGTGATCTTGAACGGCAAATAACAACGGTAGCCTATGGTGAATTAATACGTTGGCCTATGCGTTTCGTTCAATATGCTCTGATATTGAACGGTAAAAATTGCGCGGACTGCAATACGCGTTTTTAATGCGCCGTTAAAACGTCCTATTAGAGATGATAATATGTATTAACGTAGACCACATAATATGATAAATATTGCCTTCTTATCTATCACTGTAATGTAATAGTTGACAGTCCCTTGGGAGTTACATTTTCTTTCTAGACAATATTCTCTCTCAGCAGTGCACTCAGAGAAAGTATAACTCTGTAGGGATGGTCAGGGCCCCGTTTTATCAAAAGATATAATTGATTATACATTTCCTTACCAAACAGGCTGCCATATACTTATGATAGAAATCAACTCTATAATCAATTATAACTCTTCATAAAACAGGGCCCAGGACTGTGTTATAACACCTCTATAAAAGCAACATCTGGACAATATCAATGCCAAGCCCTCCCTGTCTATGGATACATCATTAAGTACACCACCAACCCGGTTCATTCTAGATCCTGCCTACTGACAGTGATGTTGGTAATTTCACCTCTTTCCCCCCCCCCCCCCCCCCCTTCTTTCTTCTTCTTTTTTTTTTGGGGGGGGGGATTAGGTTTGAATTTGCAGATACTGAAAATTCTCAAATATGTTCTTGTTTTTGCAACAAGACCAAATGGGTGACATTTGGGGCAAGATTGCCTTTGATCTTATGCCCATGGAACCTTTATTTAATCTATGCTTGCACAACATTAAAGAATGAGAAAATTCTGATGATTACTTCATAGTGGTGAAGGCATAAAGTGGTAATCATTAATGATTTCATCTGGCTAATAAAATCCAGCAAATCACTTTATATACCCATATTCTTCATATTTTTACTTATTTAAAATCAAATATAAAACTTTTGCATGACTGAGTTACATGTTTGTCAATCTCAAAGTACAGATGTAAGATACTCAAGTACTCCAGTTCCTACACTCAAGTTGATTGCACACAGATATCCTCTGAATTCATCATATGCAGGGCAGCTGCCACAATTACCGGCATCATTCAGATCTGAAATATATCTAAACTTCTGCAACTTTATGTCTTTCATTCTCATTTTTCACCTGCACACTCTCAAACTTGTTATCATGACTCTTTAATTACAGGGCTTTTGCAGTGCAGACAAATGTATAGATGTAGTTTTTGCACTCAACAAATTATATTTACTATTATCATTATTATTTACTAGCAGACAATTCATACAACTATTTCAGTAATACTGTCAAAAATACCTTCGATTTTTCCCTTACGTACAATCATCCTGTCACAGTACAAACTGTCTTTTGAAAAATAAATCAACCATTTGAATATATAGAGCTATTCTTCTCTGGTTTAATACATTTTAAGAAATCTACACTGGAAAGAGGGAGCACCAAATATTGTACACCTGCAAGTCGTCAGCAGGTCCACAGATAAGCTATTTCAATCACGTACCAGTAGTTCAAGTCCTTCCATCGTATAAAACTGTTACCTTGAAGCGCAAGGCACAACTGAACTATGTTCCCGACACATCCTACCTGGCATATTATAAAGTTGAATAAATCAGTTGCCCAGACAGAACACTTCACTTTCCAATTTATGTAGCAAACACTCACAGACTTGGCTCCGGCATGATAAATTGTGACACAAGTAAGACCAACATAATCTTCACTGTTCTTTCTTTAACAGATTTATGACATTTTAAATAAACACAGGGTGTGCTTTACAACAAAGATAAAAACAATTCTTTTTGAAATGATATCAATATGTACAACAATGCGAATCTCTGTGCTTCAAACAACTTAGGTTTTAGGTTTGAACATATCTTTGAAATCATTTTGTCACCAGCATCTAAAATTGTGCATCCATACATTGGGCTACAAATTGTCTGTTTACATAGATGAAGGTTTGGACATTGTTTTACAGTCTACGTAGTTTATGCCCTCCTCCCTTTAGACACATAAATTATTCCAGTGATTCAGCCTTACACAGAAAGTGTTCCTTGATCTCAAAACCACATGATTCATATTTGTTATAAAATGCTTAAAAAAGAAATGTCAAAACTATGAAAAAAGGATGCACTTTGCAGAACTGTGAAAAATGCACAACATAAATTTAATCCAACCATGACAGTTACATTTTCAAAGAGAATTGATCTTTCAACGGAAATTCTAATGGCATATTTCAATCAAAAATTGGAAAGTACATGTACGACAGAAAATATTGAGAGTCATGATCATGCTTATCACTACAAGGGGCGTTACAATTATTCTCCACCACCCGTCTGATACATCAACGTTGTCAACAGCGTGTGTATGTCTGTGTCAATGCTCATTCTACATCGATGATTTGTAAGAGACATGCCGTCTGATCTACACTTGTACATAGGGTTAAAATGAAGTGGACTTTACCTTGTGCCTGAATCAAAATAAAAATTTAAGTAGGTTAATCATACTTCTCTCAGCTCCTCCATATACAATAGGGTGTATCCAGGATTTTTTCTGGGGGGGTCATAATCAAAATTTTTGGACCTTTACCTTTGCGAGGGAGCGCAGTGACCGAGTGGGGGAGGGTGTGGGAGGGGGGTGTCCCCCCTCCCACGGTAGGGAGTTTTTGAATCTTATATCTTAAAATGGGGCCATTTGGTGCATAAAAAAGTGAATTTTTCGGCATGGCAGTGCGGCTTAGAAATAAGGTATGGCATATTAAAACTAAGCTACAAAATTTACGAGGTTTTTGCCAATTTGCTGGAACACCGCCTGGTCACTTTTTTTCCTGTTGTATATAGGGTAAAAAGCCCTCGAAAAACAAAAATGTCTTTTACAAAAGTGGACCTTTTGAAAATCTGGGGGGGGGGGGGGGGGTCGTACAACCCTCCCAACCCCCCCTTGCATACACCCATGTACAATGTACCTCGCAATTTCCAGATACACACACCACTGTGCCACTGACTAGGAATAAAAACAAAAACGACAAAATCCCCCCTTGTACAAATGTGCATCAAACATCAGACCCATTGTCAGTGAGCACAATTTATGGAAAGATCTGCCTTTGTATAAAAAGTTGCCTTAACTCAAGCAAAAACATGATGGAAAGTCATGGGGATGATGAAACCATGACACTTCATTATGGTCTTCTGCGAAAACCTCAAAATGGCCATAAGGGTCATGTGACTGTATAAAACTCAACGTATGAGTTCTTTTACAGAATGGTTATTACATGTTGACAAAGGACATGGCATTAAGTGACTATACTAATTGATGTCTCTCTATAATTTTGCTCAAAGCTTTTACTAGCCTGTGGTTTTCTTTTTGTTCGCTCCCTGATGAGACATAATTTCAACCCCCACCCCCCCCCCCCCCCCCCCCCCCCCCATCGGGTTATCTGATATCTTCTGCATTGTACATGAATGAGACAATTAACTCACATCAAAGGAATGTCAGTCCTTGGTCTACTATGTAAGGGCCTATGCAACATATGACAAGTGAGAGTAAAAAAAAAACTCAGTCTGTACCCCAACTACTACCTCAAGGTGTTACTACAAAGACCAAATCAACTTCCGTCACAAGAACAACAATGCATCTACAACAAGCCATAAAGGTATGTGCATGTGTGCATATATGTATGCTTGTATGTCTATACTGTATATACCATACAACAGGACAGTAAATATCAAGTCATTTTACATTTTCCAGTGGCGGATCCAGAGGGGGGCGCACCGGGCACATGCCCCCTCTTTATTTTTTTTTAAACAAAAGAAATAAAAAGAAAAAAATGGGGGAGGGGGCGCATGTGCCCCCCCTCTAATTTTGTAAAGGCACCTCCCCTTCACAGAATTCCTGGATCCGCCCCTGTTTTCAAATGATTCTTTTGACATGCAGTTTCTTTTTCAAAATTGATCAGGGTACAAATGTTTAAGAAAACACACAAAAGAGAACTAAATCAGCATAGAAAAGTAAATCACATGTCAGCATGAGAATAAGGCTACAGCTCACTGAGCACTTTTCACTTGATCTCCCTACCAAATCAAAGTTATCACTCAGAGTAACACATACAAGCAATGCTTAAATAGTAATGCTGCTACATTCAGTATCAATCAAGGCATGGCTTACATACAATACACTGTTCGCATTGATA
This sequence comes from Diadema antillarum, assembly GCF_040938485.1. Taxonomy (NCBI): domain Eukaryota; kingdom Metazoa; phylum Echinodermata; class Echinoidea; order Diadematoida; family Diadematidae; genus Diadema; species Diadema antillarum. Next base: position 29,534 of record NW_027272725.1, read on the forward strand.
CCTTCTGGCAAGACAACTTTTGTACAGTGTAAAAAAAAGACATGGACATACAACAGGCTTCCTTCACAAAACTGATTAGCTGCAAGATAAATACATGTACATCTAAAAAGTATAAGCTTCTTGGCAAAAAGGCACTGAGGCAAACAAATGTCCATTTCATTCTCCAGGAGCGTGGGGGAGGGGGGTTAAATTATCAGCTCCTGTACCTCCATTGAATCTCACTCCTCATCAAGATGATGTAATCAACTAGTCTGTCATCCCTCGCAGCTGACACAAAGCGGAATCATTCCACCCAGGAGATTGTAAAATCAGCATTCTGTGTACTCCATCTCAAGTTTCCTTTCTTGTGCTTTGGTGGGTTTTTTTTTGTACACTTGAATCTCCTTTATCTCCTTCCACTTTCCAGATCTCCTTCCAGTCAGCCATGGGAGTAGCTTCTAACATTGCACAGATTTGGGATCCATCAAAAAGTGGCACGGTGTGATGTGACAGAATCACCTCCTTCTTTCATATCCATTTTTCATCTAAAATATAAAATTGTATTTATATTTTTTCTTTCTGGCTGTAAAAGTTTATGCCGTTTCTTCATCTATCCAGACTCGTGTCGGCTTGTTTCGATGGCCCCGGCCCAGGGTGGTGGGGTCCTCCTCTCCCAGCCTCCTCTGTTTGGTGGTAGTACTTTGACAGCACGGGCTCCCCGCTGCACGCCGACATGACGGTGTAGACGTGGGGCAGCAGGAGTGGGAAGCGTGAGGTGAAGTACTGCACGAATTCGTCTGGCACCTTGCCCAGGGTAGCCTTCACCTCGGGAGGAAGCTCACGATAGTGATGTTTCTGAGGCCACGCCAGAAGTCGGATGAATTAGAGGGGAAGAGACAGACAGAGCCGTTAAAAATTCAGTACTTGCCTCGTATATCATACTCATCTACTCTGGCATGTTAATATCAAAAGCTGGTGTTCTGCGAATTTCCGCATAATAAAAATAAAACTCATAACAATAATATGATATGTCACTTCAGTTACCAATAATGTTTGCTCTCTTGCAAAATGTACATCTTACATCAGTGAAAATGAAATTTTATCTTATCTACATTTGAAAGAAATATTGAACGAAATCATAACACTTACTTTATTTCTCATCGCTCTTAACAGATCTCGAACGGAATGTCCTTTGTACGATCTAAATTTTCTTAAATCTGTAAAGAGGAAGGAGAAGACAAAGTTTTCTAGGATAGCATGGTAAGAAATGACATACATCACAATTTGCAATTCACAAAAGCTGGCATACACACTACACGTTACTCCTTCATATATCTCAATAATATCCTATCATTTAGTGAGCCAAAAGCTCAGATTGGTGGCAATTTCTACAAAAATCCCTTTATAATCACTTCTCGGTTTACATAGAATTCATATGCTTTGTGAAAAGTTCATTTGTTTCTATTTCCCT
>NW_027272726.1:0-47598 GCF_040938485.1 Diadema antillarum
AGTGGTCTTTGAATATAGATAATCAAATTTCTGGAGTTGAATTCATAGATCTTCGGAAGGCATTTGACGAACCTTGCACAGATTTGTAACGAGTAACAAAATCGACGAAATCGACAGAACAAATACCAGGAATTTTCTCTCCTTGCATGCCAGATCGATGTTTCTCTACTTTGCGTCGTTACTATCAAATACCCAATTTACTGGAAATTTCGTGAAACTTTCATTATGGGCTAATTCGATTTCATCACCGTTATAACACCGAGAGTCATTACACAGACTCATTTCGTTTTAAAACATGATTGTGAACCAAATTGTCTACTTTGATCTTAATTTGTAAAGTCATGCTATAGCATTTTCTTGTATTCACGCAGTTTCTTTTAAACTTGTGAATTGCGTCATAAGAAAGGAAAACGAAATTCCCAATTCAATGATTTGTTTCCTTTCAACAAAGAGGGAAGAGCTCTCTTCCAGATTTACAAAATTCGCGGTGAATGAAAACATTGCTACATATAATTTGCTATATTTTATGTCATTGGTAGTAATGACGCAAAGATAAGAAACCCTACGACACGCAATTAAAAGGATAGAGAAGAAAAAAAGGCCTTTCATTCGTTCTATTACTTTCAAATACTTTGGTACTTGTGGCAAACTACAATAGACTATCAAGCATCTTATATTGGTCATCTATCATTCACCTGAATTCCTAACACACTCTTTCTTGAAAATTGATTATTTCTCTTACCTTGCACGAAAATTTGACGGTTTTACGTTGGGAACGGTTTCGAACCCGTTTTCAATGTAATGTACGATTTACCCAATAACGGATTTTGTCTAACCTTGCACAGATTTCTAGCGAGTAACAAAATCGACGAAATCAACAGAACAAATACAAGGAATTTTCTCTCCTTGTATAACACATGGAATATACTTGCCCGATGTTTCTCTACTTTGCGTCGTTTGCTACCAAATACCAAATTTACTTGAAATTAAGTGAAACTTTCATTATGAGCTAATTCGATTTCATCACCGTTATAACACCGAGAGTCATTACACAGACTCATCTCGTTTTAAAACATGATTGTGAACCAAATTATCTACTTTGATCTTAATTTGTAAAGTTATGCTATAGAATCACTATTTTCTTGTATTCACGCAGTTTCTTTTAAACTTGTGAATTGCGTCATAAGAAATGAAAACGAAATTCCCAATTCAATTATTTGTTTCCTTTCAACAAAGAGGGAAGAGCTCTCTACCAGATGAAATTCGTGGTGAATGAAAACATTGCTACATATAATTTACTTTATTTTACGTCATTGGTAGTAATGACGCAAAGAGAAGACACCCTACGACACGCAATTAAAGGATAGAGAAGAAAAAAAGGCCTTTCTATTACTATTACTTTCTTCTTTCTATTACTATCACGTTCTATTACTTTCAAATACTTTGGTTCTTGTGGCAAACTACAATTCATAACACACTCTTATTTAAAAAAATAATAATTTCGTTTACTTGCACGAAAATTTGACGGTTTTACGTTGAAAACGGTTTCAAACCCGTTTTCAAAGTAATGTACGATTTACTCAATAACGGATTTTTGTAATTTTGTCGAACCTTGCACAGATTTGTAACGAGTAACAAAATCGACGAAATCGACAGAACAAATACCAGGAATTTTCTCTCCTTGCATACCAGATCGAATATACTTGTCCGATGTTTCTCTACTTTGCGTCGTTACTATCAAATACCCAATTTACTGGAAATTCCGTGAAACTTTCATTATGGGCTAATTCGATTTCATCACCGTTATAACACCGAGAGTCATTACACAGACTCATTTCGTTTTAAAACATGATTGTGAACCAAATTATCTACTTTGATCTTAATTTGTAAAGTGATGCTATATAGCATTTTCTTGTATTCACGCAGTTTCTTTTAAACTTGTGAATTGCGTCATAAGAAAGGAAAACGAAATTCCCAATTCAATGATTTGTTTCCTTTCAACAAAGAGGGAAGAGCTCTCTTCCAGATTTACAAAATTCGCGGTGAATGAAAACATTGCTACATATAATTTGCTATATTTTATGTCATTGGTAGTAATGACGCAAAGATAAGAAACCCTACGACACGCAATTAAAGGATAGAGAAGAAAAAAAGGCCTTTCATTCGTTCTATTACTTTCAAATACTTTGGTACTTGTGGCAAACTACAATAGACTATCAAGCATCTTATATTGGTCATCTATCATTCACCTGAATTCCTAACACACTCTTTCTTGAAAATTGAATATTTCTCTTACCTTGCACGAAAATTTGACGGTTTTACGTTGGGAACGGTTTCGAACCCGTTTTCAATGTAATGTACGATTTACCCAATAACGGATTTTGTCTAACCTTGCACAGATTTCTAGCGAGTAACAAAATCGACGAAATCAACAGAACAAATACAAGGAATTTTCTCTCCTTGTATAACACATGGAATATACTTGCCCGATGTTTCTCTACTTTGCGTCGTTTGCTACCAAATACCAAATTTACTTGAAATTAAGTGAAACTTTCATTATGAGCTAATTCGATTTCATCACCGTTATAACACCGAGAGTCATTACACAGACTCATCTCGTTTTAAAACATGATTGTGAACCAAATTATCTACTTTGATCTTAATTTGTAAAGTTATGCTATAGAATCACTATTTTCTTGTATTTACGCAGTTTCATTTAAACTTGTGAATTGCGTCATAAGAAATGAAAACGAAATTCAAAATTTGTTTCCTTTCAACAAAGAGCTTTGTAATAAATTCACAAAATTCGCGCTTTGTTACATGTGTCGTTACATATAATTCACTATACATTGCGTCATTTTAAGTAATGACGCAAAGATAAGAAACCATAGGACACGCAATTAAAGATAGAGAAGAAAAAGGGCATTTCATTCGCTCTATTACTTTAAAATTCTTTGGTACTTGTGGCAAACTGGAAGTAATTAGACTATCAAGCATCTAAAATTGGTCATTTGTCATTCAGGAATTCATAACGTTCCCTTTTTTGATAATCAATTTTTTCGTATACCTTGCCCGAAATTTTAACGGTTTTACACGTTTTGAATGGGTTCAAGCCCGTTTTCAATGTAATGTACAATTGTTCATTTGTCATTCACTTGAATTCATAGCGTTCTCTTTCTTGATAACCAATTATCTAGTGCACCTTGCACGAAAATTTAACGGTTTTATACCATTGGGAACAGGTTCAAGCCCGATTTCAATGTCATGTACGATTCACCCAGTAACGGATTTCTTTCTCCGATGTTTCTCTACTTTGCGTCGTTACTGCCAAATACCCAATTTACCGTAAATTCAATGAAATTCGAAAATTGTGCTAATTCGATTTCAGCACCGTTATAATGCCGACACTCATTACACAGACTTTGAAACCATGATCGTGAACCAAATTGTCTGATCTCTATTTGTCATGCTATAGAATCACTATTTTCTTGTATTCATGCAGTTTCTTTTAAACTTCTGATTTGCGTCATAAGAAATGAAAACAAAATTTACATTTTTAATGATTTGTTTCCTTTCAAGAAAGAAGAAAGAGCTTTTCTACCAGATTCACATAATTCGCGGTGTGTGAAAACATTGTTACATATAATTTACTATACATTGCGTTATTGGTTGTAATGACGCAAAGATAAGAAACCATAGGACACGCAATTAAAGGATAGAGAAGAAAAAAGGCATTTCATTCGTTCTATTACTTTCAAATACTTTAGTACTTGTGGCAAACGGCAATAGACTATCATGCATCTTACATTGGTCATTTATCATTTACTTGAATTCACAGCGCAGTCTTTCTTGAAAATTAATTATTTCGTTTACGTTGCACGAAAAATTGACGCTTTTACGTTGGAAATGTTTTTTTTTATTTCAACGTAATGTACGATTTACCTAATAACTTATTTTTGTTTTGTCGAACCTTGCACAGATTTCTAGCAAGTAACAAAATCGACGAAATCGACAAAACAAATACAAGGAATTTTCTCTCCTTGGATACCAGATCGAATATACTTGTCCGATGTTTCTCTACTTTGCGTCGTTACTACCAAATACCCAATTTACTGGAAATTCCGTGAAACTTTCATTATGGGCTAATTCGATTTCATCTTCCGTTATAACACCGAGAGTCATTACACGGACTCATTTCGTTTTAAAACATGATTGTGAACCAAATTGTCTACTTTGATCTTAATTTGTAAAGTCATGCTATAGAATCAGTATTTTCTTGTATTTACGCAGTTTCATTTAAACTTGTGAATTTCGTCATAAGAAATGAAAACGAATTTCAAAATTTGTTTCCTTTCAACAAAGAGCTTTGTAATAAATTCACAAAATTCGCGCTTTGTTACATATGTCGTTACATATAATTCACTATACATTGCGTCATTTTAAGTAATGACGCAAAGATAAGAAACCGCAGGACACGGAATCAAAGATAGAGAAGAAAAAGGGCATTTCATTCGCTCTATTACTTTCAAATTCTTTGGTATTTGTGGCAAACTGCAAGTAATTAGATTATCAAGCATCTAAAATTGGTAATTTGTTATTCACGAATTCATAGCGTTCTCTTTCTTGATAATCAATTATTTTAGTACCTTGCACGAAATTTTAACGGTTTTACACGTTGGGAACGGGTTCAAGCCCGTTTTCAATGTAATGTACAGCTGTCACTTGTTATTCGCTTGAATTCATAGCGTTCTCTTTCTTGATAACCAACTATTTAGTACACCTTGCACGAACATTTAGCGGTTTTACACATTGGGAACGGGTTTAAGCCCGATTTCAATGCCATGTACGATTCACCCAGTACGGATTTCTTTCTCCGATGTTTCTTTATTTTGCGTCGTTACTGCCAAAGGCCTTTCATTCGTTCTATTACTTTCAAATACTTTGGTACTTGTGGCAAACTGCAATAGACTATCAAGCATCTTATATTGGCCATTTATCATTCATTTCAATTCATAACACACTCTTATTTGAAAAATAATTATTTCGTTTACCTTGCACGAAAATTTGACGGTTTTACGTTGAAAACGGTTTCAAACCAGTTTTCAAAGTAATATACGATTTACCCAATAACGGATTCTTGTCATTTTGTCGAACCTTGCACAGATTTGTAACGAGTAACAAAATCGACGAAATTGACAGAACAAATACAAGGAATTTTCTCTCCTTGCATACCAGATCGAATATACTTGCCCGATGTTCCTCTACTTTGCGTCGTTACTACCAAATACCCAATTTACTGGAAATTCCGTGAAACTTTCATTATGGGCTAATTCGATTTCATCACCGTTATAACACCGAGAGTCATTACACAGACTCATTTCGTTTTAAAACATGATTGTGAACCAAATTGTCTACTTTGCTCTTCATTTGTAAAGTCATGCTATGGAATCAGTATTTTCTTGTATTCACATAGTTTCTTTTAAATTTGTGACTTGCCTCATAAGAAATGAAAACGAAATTCCCAATTCAATGATTTGTTTCCTTTCAACAAAGAAGAAAGAAATTCCCAATTCAATGATTTGTTTCCTTTCAACAAAGAAGAAAGAGCTTTGTACCTAATTCACAAAATTCGCGCTGTGTTACATATGTTGTTACATATAATTTACTATACATTGCGTCATTGGTAGTAATGACGCAAAAATAAGAAACCATAGGACAAGCAATTACAGAGAGAGAAGAAAAAGGGCATTTCATTCTCTCTATTACTTTCAAATTCTTTGAAACTTGTGGTAATCTGCAAGTAATTAGACTATCAAGCATCTAAAATTGGTAATTTGTCATTCACGAGTTCATAGTGTTCTGTTTCTTGATAATCAATCATTTCGTATACCTTACACGAGATTTTTAACGGTTTTACACGTTGGGAATGGGTTCAAGCCCGTTTTCAATGTAATGTGCAATTGTTCACTTGTCACACTCTTTCTTGAAAATTGATTATTTCTTTTACCTTGCACGAAAATTTGACGGTTTTACGTTGGAAACGGTTTCGAACCCGTTTTCAATGAAATGTACATTGTAATTCATAGCGTTCTCTTTCTTGATAACCAATCATTTAGTACATCTTGCACCAAAATTTAACGGTTTTATACCACTGGGAACGTGTCATGTACGATTCACCCAGTAACTGATTTCTTTCTCCGATGTTACTCTACTTTGCGTCGTTACCGCCAAATACCCAATTTACCGTAAATTCAATGAAACTTCCAAAATTCTGCTAGTTCGATTTCAGCACCGTTATAATGCCGAGACTCATTACACAGACTTTGAAACCACAATCGTGAACCAAATTGTGCGATCCTAATTTGTAAAGTCATGCTGTAGAATCACTATGTTCTTGTATTATGCAGTTTCTTTTAAACTTGTGTGATTTGTGTCATCAGAAATGAAAACTAAATTCACATTTTTAATGATTTGTTTCCTTTCAACAAAGAAGAAAGAGCTCTCTACCAGATTAACAAAATTGCGGTGTGTGAAAACATTGCTTCATATAATTTACTATATTCTGCGTCATTGGTAGTAATGACGCAAAGATAAGAAACCATAGGACACGCAATTAGGATAGAGAAGAAAAAGGGCCTTTTATTTCTTCTATTACTTTCAAATAGTTTGGTACTTGTGGCAAACTGCAATCGACTATCAAGCATCTTATATTGGTCATGTATCATTCACTTGAATTCATAACACACTCTTTCTTGAAAATGAATTATTTCGTTTACCTTGCACGTAAATTTGACGGTTTTACTTTGGAAACTGTTTCAAACCCGTTTTCAATGTAATATACGATTTACCCAATAGGGGATTTTTGTCATTTTGTCTAACCTTGCACAGATTTCTAGCGAGTAACAAAATCGACGAAATCTACAGAACATATACAAGGAATTTTCTATCCTTGTATAACCACATCGAATATACTAGCAAGATGTTTCTCTTAGCGTCATTATTACCAAATACCCAATTTACTGGAAATTTAGTGAAACTTTCATGGGCTAATTCAATTTCATCAGCGTTATAATACTGATAGTCATTACACAGAGTAATTTCGTTTGAAAACATGATCGTGAACTCAATTTTCTACTTTGATCTTAATTTGTAAAGTCATGCTATAGAATCACTATTTCTAACTGGTGTCAACTGGTTTTAACTGGTCTCAACTGGTTTCAACTGGTTTCATCTGGACTCAACTGGTTTTAATTGGGTTCAACTGGTGTCAACTGGTTTTAACTGGTCTCAACTGTTCTCGACTGGTCTTAACTGTTTTTTTTTCTGGTTTCAAATGGTTTTAACTGGTCTCAACTGGTTGTACTAGTTTCAACTGGTTTTAACTGGTTTCATCTGGTTTCAACTAATTTGAAATGGTCTCAACTGGTTTCAACTGGTTTCATCTGGACTCAACTGGTTTTAATTGGGTTCAACTGGCCTTAACTGTTCTCGATTGGTCTTAACTGTTTTTTTCTGGTTTCAAATGGTTTTGACTGGTCTCAACTGGTTGTACTAGTTTCAACTGGTTTTAACTGGTTTCATCTGGTTTCAACTAATTTGAAATGGTCTCAACTGGTTTTAACTGGTTTCATCTGGACTCAACTGGTTTTAATTGGGTTCAACTGGTGTCAACTGGTTTTAACTGGTCTCAACTGTTCTCGACTGGTCTTAACTGTTTTTTTTTTCTGGTTTCAAATGGTTTTAACTGGTCTCAACTGGTTGTACTAGTTTCAACTGGTTTTAACTGGTTTCATCTGGTTTCAACTAATTTGAAATGGTCTCAACTGGTTTCAACTGGTTTCATCTGGACTCAACTGGTTTTAATTGGTTTCAACTGGCCTTAACTGTTCTCGATTGGTCTTAACTGTTTTTTTCTGGTTTCAAATGGTTTTGACTGGTCTCAACTGGTTGTACTAGTTTAATCTGGTTTCAACTAATTTGAAATGGTCTCAACTGGTTTTAACTGGTTTCATCTGATCTCAACTACTTTTAATTGGTTTCATCTGGTTTCAACTGGTCTCAACTTGCTTTAACTGGTTTGAACTGGTCTCAACTGTTTTAACTGGGTTCAACTGATTTCAACTGGTTTGAACTGGTCTCAACTAGTTTCAATTGGTTTCATCTGATTTCAACTGGTTTGAACTGGTCTCAACTTTTTTTAACTGGTTTAAACTGGTTTGAACTGGTTTCATCTGGTTTCAACTGGTTTCAACTGCTCTCAATTGGTTTTAACTGGTTTCATCTGGTTTCAACTGGTCTCAACTTGTTTTAACTGGTTTAAACTGGTTTTGAACTGGTTTGAACTGCTCTCAACTGGTTTTAACTGGTTTCATCTGGTTTGAACTGGTCTCAACTTGTTTTAACTGGTTTGAACTGGTTTCAATTGATTTTAATTGGGTTCATCCGGTTTGAACGGGTTTGATCTGGTCTCAACAGGTTTTAATTGGGTTCAACTGATTTCAACTCGTTTGAACTGGTCTCAACTAGTTTGAACTGGTTTCATCTGATATCAACTGGTTTAAAACTGGTCTCAACTTTTTTTAACTGGTTTCAACTGGTTTGAACTCGTTTTCATCTGGTTTCAAACTGGTTTGAACTGCTCTCAACTGGTTTTAACTGGTTTCAACTGGTCTCAACTGATTTGGACTGGTTTCAGATGGCCTCAACCGGTTTGAACTGGGTTCAACTGGTCTCAGCTGGTTTTAACTGGTTTGAACTGGTTGTACTAGTTTCAACTGCTTTTTACTGGTTTCATCTGGTTTTAAACTAATCTGAAAGGGTCTAAACTGGTTTTCAATTGGGGTTCATCTGGACTCAACTGGTTTTAATTGGGTTCAACTGGTGTCAACTGGTTTCAACTGGTCTCAACTGGTTTTAACTGGCCTCAACTGCTCTCGACTGGGTCTTTACTGTTTTTTCTGGTTTCAAATGGTTTTACCTGGTCTCAACTGGTTTTAACTGGTTTCATCTGGTTTCAACTGGTCTCAACTTGCTTTAACTGGTTTGAACTGGTCTCAACTGGATTTAACTGGGTTCAACTGATTTCAACTGGTTTGAACTGGTCTCAACTAGTTTCAATTGGTTTCATCTGATTTCAACTGGTTTGAACTGGTCTCAACTTTTTTTAACTGGTTTAAACTGGTTTGAACTGGTTTCATCTGGTTTCAACTGGTTTGAACTGCTCTCAACTGGTTTTTAACTGGTTTCATCTGGTTTCAACTAGTCTCAACTTCTTTTGAAATGGTTTAAAACTGGTTTGAACTGGTTTCATCTGGTTTCAACTGGTTTGAACTGCTCTCAACTGGTTTTAACTGGTTTTATCTGGTTTTAACCCTGGTCTCAACTTGCTTTTAACTGGTTTGAACTGGTCTCAACTGATTTTAATTTGGTTCATTCCGGTTTGAACGGGTTTGAACTGGTCTCAACAGGTTTTAATTGGGTTCAACTGATTTCAATTGGGTTGAACTGGTCTCAACTAGTTTGAACTGGTTTCATCTGATATCAACTGGTTTAAAACTGGTCTCATTTTTTTAACTGGTTCAACTGGTTTGAACTCGATTCATCTGGTTTCAACTGGTTTGAACTGCTCTCAACTGGTTTTAACTGGTTTCAACTGGTCTCAACTAATTTGGACTGGTTTCAGCTGGCCTCAACTGGTTTGAACTGGTTTCAACTGGTCTCAGCTGGCCTCAACTGATTTGAACTGGGTTCAGCTGGTCTCAGCTGGTTTGAACTGGTTTGAACTGGTCTCAACTGGTCTTAACTGCTTTTTTTCCGGGTTTCAAATGGTTTTAACTGATCTCAACTGGTTGTTCTAGTTTCAACTGCTTTTTACTGGTTTCATCTGGTTTTAACTAATTTGAAAGGGTCTCAACTGGTTTCAATTGGTTTCATCTGGACTCAACTGGTTTTAATTGGGTTCAACTGGTGTCAACTGGTTTTAACTGGTCTCAACTGGTTTCAACTGGCTTCAACTGTTCTCGACTGGTCTTAACTGTTTTTTTCTGGTTTCAAATGGTTTTACCTGGTCTCAACTGGTTGTACTAGTTTCAACTGGTTTTAACTGGTTTCATCTGGTTTCAACTGGTCTCAACTTGCTTTAACTGGTTTGAACTGGTCTCAACTGGTTTTAACTGGGTTCAAAAGATTTCAACTGGTTTGAACTGGTCTCAACTAGTTTCAATTGGTTTCATCTGATTTCAACTGGTTTGAACTGGTCTCACAACTTTTTTTAACTGGTTTAAACTGGTTTGAACTGGTTTCATCTGGTTTCAACTGGTTTGAACTGCTCTCAACTGGTTTTAACTGGTGTCATCTGGTTTCAACTAGTCTCAACTTGTTTTAACTGGTTTAAAACTGGTTTGAACTGGTTTCATCTGGTTTCAACTGGTTTGAAACTGATCTCAACTGGATTTAACTGGTTTCATCTGGTTTTAACTGGTTTCATCTCGTTTTAACTGGTCTCAACTTGTTTTAACTGGTTTGAACTGGTCTCAACTGATTTTAATTGGGTTCTTCCGGTTTGAACGGGTTTGATCTGGTCTCAACAGGTTTTTAATTGGGTTCAACTGATTTCAACTGGTTTGAACTGGTCTCAACTAGTTTGAACTGGTTTCATCTGATATCAACTGGTTTAAACTGGTCTCAACTTTTTTAAACTGGTTTCAACTGGTTTGAACTCGTTTCATTTGGTTTCAACTGGTTTGAACTGCTCTCAACTGGTTTTAACTGGTTTCAACTGGTCTCAACTTTTGAATTGGTCTCAACTGGTTTCAACTGGTCTCAACTGATTTGGACTGGTTTCAGCTGGCCTCAACTGGATTGAACTGGTTTCAACTGGTCTCAGCTGGCCTCAACTGGTTTGAACTGGGTTCAACTGGTCTGAACTGGTCTTAACTGCTTTTTTTCCGGGTTTCAAATTTTTTTATCTGATCTCAACTGGTTGTATTAGTTTCAACTGGTTTTTACTGGTTTCATCTGGTTTTAACTAATTTGAAAGGGTCTCAACTGGTTTCAATTGGTTTCATCTGGACTCAACTGGTTTTAATTGGGTTCAACTGGTGTCAACTGGTTTTAACTGGTCTCAACTGGTTTCAACTGGACTCAACTGTTCTCACCTGGTCTTAACTGTTTTTTTTTCTGCTTTCAAATGGTTTAACCTGGTCTCAACTGGTTGTACTAGTTTCAACTGGTTTTAACTGGTTTCATCTGGTTTCAACTGGTCTCAGCTGGCCTCAACTGGTTTGAACTGGGTTCAACTGGGTCTCAGCTGGTTTGAACTGTTTGAACTGGTCTTAACTGCTTTTTTTTCCGGGTTTCAAATGGTTTTACCTGGTCTCAACTGGTTGTACTAGTTTCAACTGGTTTTAACTGGTTTCATCTGGTTTCAACTGGTCTCAACTTGCTTTAACTGGTTTGAACTGGTCTCAACTGGTTTTAACTGGGTTCAACTGATTTCAACTGGTTTGAACTGGTCTCAACTAGTTTCAATTGGTTTCATCTGATTTCAACTGGTTTGAACTGGTCTCAACTTTTTTTAACTGCTTTAAACTGGTTTGAACTGGTTTCATCTGGTTTCAACTGGTTTGAACTGCTCTCAACTGGTTTTAACTGGTTTCATCTGGTTTCAACTAGTTTGAACTGCTCTCAACTGGTTTTAACTGGTTTCATCTGGTTTTAACTGGTCTCAACTTGTTTTGACTGGTTTGAACTGGTCTCAACTGATTTTAATTGGGTTCATCCGGTTTTGAACGGGTTTGATCTGGTCTCAACAGGTTTTAATTGGGTTCAACTGATTTCAACTGGTTTGAACTGGTATCAACTAGTTTGAACTGGTTTCATCTGATATCAACTGGTTTAAAACTGGTCTCAACTTTTTTTTAACTGGTTTCAACTGGTTTGAACTCGTTTCATCTGGTTTCAACTGGTTTGAACTGCTCTCAACTGGTTTTAACTGGTTTCAACTGGTCTGAACTGATTTGGACTGGTTTCAGCTGGCCTCAACTGGTTTGAACTGGTTTCAACTGGTCTCAGCTGGCCTCAACTGGTTTGAACTGGGTTCACCTGGTCTCAGCTGGTTTTAACTGGTTTAAACTGGTCTCAACTGGTCTTAACTGCTTTTTTTCCGGGTTTCAAATGGTTTTAAACTGATCTCAACTGGTTGTACTAGTTTCAACTGGTTTTTACTGGTTTCATCTGGTTTTAACTAATTTGAAAGGGTCTCAACTGGTTTCAATTGGTTTCATCTGGACTCAACTGGTTTTAATTGGGTTTCAACTGGTGTCAACTGGTTTTAACTGGTCTCAACTGGTTTCAACTGGCCTCAACTGTTCTCGACTGGTCTTAACTGTTTTTTTTTCTGGTTTCAAATGGTTTTACCTGGTCTCAACTGGTTGTACTAGTTTCAACTGGTTTTAACTGGTTTCATCTGGTTTCAACTGGTCTCAACTTGCTTTAACTGGTTTGTTAGATAGAGACCGTACAAGACATGGTGGCGGTGTTTCTGTATATATTTCCAAAAGATTCAACTATAAAATAAGAGACGATTTGAATTCATCTATTTTAGAATGCCTTTGGTTTGAATAGAATTATCCAAATAAGCCTTCCATCCTTGTAGGGGAATTTTACAGACCTCCGAATTCTCACGCTGATTTCTTTGACGAATTAGAGAGGACTTTGGGCTCTGCTCTCTCGGAACATATGAGTTGTACAGTATTATATTAGGTGATTTCAATTGTAATTATATGCCACACCAACATGATGTGAATGCCGAAAAAGTTATGTTTTATACAAATATGTACGGACCAAGTCAGTTACAAATACTGCTTCTACTTTTACTGCTTTTACTTTAATTGATTTGATATTTGTATCAAAGAACTTTACAGTGAATGGGGAATATTTGAGACTAGCATTAGTGATCATTATTTGGTATATGCTATTCGGGACTTCAGTGCAAAGATCCATCAAAAATCTGAATGTGCGTAATTTCGCTCATTAATAAATCTTAATGAGGAGGAATTTTATAGTGATTTGAGAAGTGCTCCGTGGCAGGTCATAAAAGATATAGACGACGTTGATGATACGTGGGATATGTGGTTGACTCTTTTCAATAATGTTGTCAACAAGCATATACCTTTGCGCAAAAAGCGGATAAGAAAACATGCATGTCCATGGATATCTAATGAGGTTGTTAAGCTCATGACGGAACGTGATAAAGTTCTCAAAGCTCCTAAAACTAACAACAGCAATGATCTTTGGAATACCTATAAATGTCTAAAACACAAAGTTACTCATCTCATGAGAATAAGAAAAAAACAGTATAACACTGACCAAATTTTACAAAATCGTAACAGCAGTAAAAAAATGTGGAAGAGCTTGAGAGAATTTACGCCTAAATCATCACTCATTTCTCCCAATACCATAAAGGTTGATGATGCAGAAGTATCGGACAACGCAATTATTGCTGAAGCATTCAACAATTTTTTCATATCTAATGCTACTAAAATTACAAAAGATCTGCAGAGAAATACTTCTCAAATGATATTAGATGAGGACAAAGGCTTTGTTCCTTCTCATTCTCAATTTAAATTAAGTATGATAACGAGAGATTTTGTATTTAGACAGTTCGAGCTTCTTGGCATAGATAAAGCAACCGGAGAAGGTCACATCGGCTACAAACTTTTAAAGATGACAAAGAATGTTATTGCAGAATCTCTTTGCGATATCATTAACAAATCCCTGTCTACGGGAGGTGTTCCACATGAATGGAAAAAGGCTCTTGTAGTACCAATATTCAAAGCAGGAGATATTTTTTCGTTGAATAACTATCGCCCCATTTCAATCTTACCAACAGTGAGTAAAATTATCGAAAGGACCGTACATCAACAACTGAGCGAATTCATGAATGCGAATGATTTACTACACCCTAATCAATCTGGTTTCAGACCATTTCATTCCACATCAACTGCTCTTGCAAAACTTGTGAATCAGTGGTCTTTGAATATAGATAATCAAATTTCTGGAGTTGAATTCATAGATCTTCGGAAGGCATTTGACGAACCTTGCACAGATTTGTAACGAGTAACAAAATCGACGAAATCGACAGAACAAATACCAGGAATTTTCTCTCCTTGCATGCCAGATCGATGTTTCTCTACTTTGCGTCGTTACTATCAAATACCCAATTTACTGGAAATTTCGTGAAACTTTCATTATGGGCTAATTCGATTTCATCACCGTTATAACACCGAGAGTCATTACACAGACTCATTTCGTTTTAAAACATGATTGTGAACCAAATTGTCTACTTTGATCTTAATTTGTAAAGTCATGCTATAGCATTTTCTTGTATTCACGCAGTTTCTTTTAAACTTGTGAATTGCGTCATAAGAAAGGAAAACGAAATTCCCAATTCAATGATTTGTTTCCTTTCAACAAAGAGGGAAGAGCTCTCTTCCAGATTTACAAAATTCGCGGTGAATGAAAACATTGCTACATATAATTTGCTATATTTTATGTCATTGGTAGTAATGACGCAAAGATAAGAAACCCTACGACACGCAATTAAAAGGATAGAGAAGAAAAAAAGGCCTTTCATTCGTTCTATTACTTTCAAATACTTTGGTACTTGTGGCAAACTACAATAGACTATCAAGCATCTTATATTGGTCATCTATCATTCACCTGAATTCCTAACACACTCTTTCTTGAAAATTGATTATTTCTCTTACCTTGCACGAAAATTTGACGGTTTTACGTTGGGAACGGTTTCGAACCCGTTTTCAATGTAATGTACGATTTACCCAATAACGGATTTTGTCTAACCTTGCACAGATTTCTAGCGAGTAACAAAATCGACGAAATCAACAGAACAAATACAAGGAATTTTCTCTCCTTGTATAACACATGGAATATACTTGCCCGATGTTTCTCTACTTTGCGTCGTTTGCTACCAAATACCAAATTTACTTGAAATTAAGTGAAACTTTCATTATGAGCTAATTCGATTTCATCACCGTTATAACACCGAGAGTCATTACACAGACTCATCTCGTTTTAAAACATGATTGTGAACCAAATTATCTACTTTGATCTTAATTTGTAAAGTTATGCTATAGAATCACTATTTTCTTGTATTCACGCAGTTTCTTTTAAACTTGTGAATTGCGTCATAAGAAATGAAAACGAAATTCCCAATTCAATGATTTGTTTCCTTTCAACAAAGAGGGAAGAGCTCTCTACCAGATGAAATTCGTGGTGAATGAAAACATTGCTACATATAATTTACTTTATTTTACGTCATTGGTAGTAATGACGCAAAGAGAAGACACCCTACGACACGCAATTAAAGGATAGAGAAGAAAAAAAGGCCTTTCTATTACTATTACTTTCTTCTTTCTATTACTATCACGTTCTATTACTTTCAAATACTTTGGTTCTTGTGGCAAACTACAATTCATAACACACTCTTATTTAAAAAAATAATAATTTCGTTTGCTTGCACGAAAATTTGACGGTTTTACGTTGAAAACGGTTTCAAACCCGTTTTCAAAGTAATGTACGATTTACTCAATAACGGATTTTTGTAATTTTGTCGAACCTTGCACAGATTTGTAACGAGTAACAAAATCGACGAAATCGACAGAACAAATACCAGGAATTTTCTCTCCTTGCATACCAGATCGAATATACTTGTCCGATGTTTCTCTACTTTGCGTCGTTACTATCAAATACCCAATTTACTGGAAATTCCGTGAAACTTTCATTATGGGCTAATTCGATTTCATCACCGTTATAACACCGAGAGTCATTACACAGACTCATTTCGTTTTAAAACATGATTGTGAACCAAATTGTCTACTTTGATCTTAATTTGTAAAGTCATGCTATATAGCATTTTCTTGTATTCACGCAGTTTCTTTTAAACTTGTGAATTGCGTCATAAGAAAGGAAAACGAAATTCCCAATTCAATGATTTGTTTCCTTTCAACAAAGAGGGAAGAGCTCTCTTCCAGATTTACAAAATTCGCGGTGAATGAAAACATTGCTACATATAATTTGCTATATTTTATGTCATTGGTAGTAATGACGCAAAGATAAGAAACCCTACGACACGCAATTAAAGGATAGAGAAGAAAAAAAGGCCTTTCATTCGTTCTATTACTTTCAAATACTTTGGTACTTGTGGCAAACTACAATAGACTATCAAGCATCTTATATTGGTCATCTATCATTCACCTGAATTCCTAACACACTCTTTCTTGAAAATTGAATATTTCTCTTACCTTGCACGAAAATTTGACGGTTTTACGTTGGGAACGGTTTCGAACCCGTTTTCAATGTAATGTACGATTTACCCAATAACGGATTTTGTCTAACCTTGCACAGATTTCTAGCGAGTAACAAAATCGACGAAATCAACAGAACAAATACAAGGAATTTTCTCTCCTTGTATAACACATGGAATATACTTGCCCGATGTTTCTCTACTTTGCGTCGTTTGCTACCAAATACCAAATTTACTTGAAATTAAGTGAAACTTTCATTATGAGCTAATTCGATTTCATCACCGTTATAACACCGAGAGTCATTACACAGACTCATCTCGTTTTAAAACATGATTGTGAACCAAATTATCTACTTTGATCTTAATTTGTAAAGTTATGCTATAGAATCACTATTTTCTTGTATTTACGCAGTTTCATTTAAACTTGTGAATTGCGTCATAAGAAATGAAAACGAAATTCAAAATTTGTTTCCTTTCAACAAAGAGCTTTGTAATAAATTCACAAAATTCGCGCTTTGTTACATGTGTCGTTACATATAATTCACTATACATTGCGTCATTTTAAGTAATGACGCAAAGATAAGAAACCATAGGACACGCAATTAAAGATAGAGAAGAAAAAGGGCATTTCATTCGCTCTATTACTTTAAAATTCTTTGGTACTTGTGGCAAACTGGAAGTAATTAGACTATCAAGCATCTAAAATTGGTCATTTGTCATTCAGGAATTCATAACGTTCCCTTTTTTGATAATCAATTTTTTCGTATACCTTGCCCGAAATTTTAACGGTTTTACACGTTTTGAATGGGTTCAAGCCCGTTTTCAATGTAATGTACAATTGTTCATTTGTCATTCACTTGAATTCATAGCGTTCTCTTTCTTGATAACCAATTATCTAGTGCACCTTGCACGAAAATTTAACGGTTTTATACCATTGGGAACAGGTTCAAGCCCGATTTCAATGTCATGTACGATTCACCCAGTAACGGATTTCTTTCTCCGATGTTTCTCTACTTTGCGTCGTTACTGCCAAATACCCAATTTACCGTAAATTCAATGAAATTCGAAAATTGTGCTAATTCGATTTCAGCACCGTTATAATGCCGACACTCATTACACAGACTTTGAAACCATGATCGTGAACCAAATTGTCTGATCTCTATTTGTCATGCTATAGAATCACTATTTTCTTGTATTCATGCAGTTTCTTTTAAACTTCTGATTTGCGTCATAAGAAATGAAAACAAAATTTACATTTTTAATGATTTGTTTCCTTTCAAGAAAGAAGAAAGAGCTTTTCTACCAGATTCACATAATTCGCGGTGTGTGAAAACATTGTTACATATAATTTACTATACATTGCGTTATTGGTTGTAATGACGCAAAGATAAGAAACCATAGGACACGCAATTAAAGGATAGAGAAGAAAAAAGGCATTTCATTCGTTCTATTACTTTCAAATACTTTAGTACTTGTGGCAAACGGCAATAGACTATCATGCATCTTACATTGGTCATTTATCATTTACTTGAATTCACAGCGCAGTCTTTCTTGAAAATTAATTATTTCGTTTACGTTGCACGAAAAATTGACGCTTTTACGTTGGAAATGTTTTTTTTTATTTCAACGTAATGTACGATTTACCTAATAACTTATTTTTGTTTTGTCGAACCTTGCACAGATTTCTAGCAAGTAACAAAATCGACGAAATCGACAAAACAAATACAAGGAATTTTCTCTCCTTGGATACCAGATCGAATATACTTGTCCGATGTTTCTCTACTTTGCGTCGTTACTACCAAATACCCAATTTACTGGAAATTCCGTGAAACTTTCATTATGGGCTAATTCGATTTCATCTTCCGTTATAACACCGAGAGTCATTACACGGACTCATTTCGTTTTAAAACATGATTGTGAACCAAATTGTCTACTTTGATCTTAATTTGTAAAGTCATGCTATAGAATCAGTATTTTCTTGTATTTACGCAGTTTCATTTAAACTTGTGAATTTCGTCATAAGAAATGAAAACGAATTTCAAAATTTGTTTCCTTTCAACAAAGAGCTTTGTAATAAATTCACAAAATTCGCGCTTTGTTACATATGTCGTTACATATAATTCACTATACATTGCGTCATTTTAAGTAATGACGCAAAGATAAGAAACCGCAGGACACGGAATCAAAGATAGAGAAGAAAAAGGGCATTTCATTCGCTCTATTACTTTCAAATTCTTTGGTATTTGTGGCAAACTGCAAGTAATTAGATTATCAAGCATCTAAAATTGGTAATTTGTTATTCACGAATTCATAGCGTTCTCTTTCTTGATAATCAATTATTTTAGTACCTTGCACGAAATTTTAACGGTTTTACACGTTGGGAACGGGTTCAAGCCCGTTTTCAATGTAATGTACAGCTGTCACTTGTTATTCGCTTGAATTCATAGCGTTCTCTTTCTTGATAACCAACTATTTAGTACACCTTGCACGAACATTTAGCGGTTTTACACATTGGGAACGGGTTTAAGCCCGATTTCAATGCCATGTACGATTCACCCAGTACGGATTTCTTTCTCCGATGTTTCTTTATTTTGCGTCGTTACTGCCAAAGGCCTTTCATTCGTTCTATTACTTTCAAATACTTTGGTACTTGTGGCAAACTGCAATAGACTATCAAGCATCTTATATTGGCCATTTATCATTCATTTCAATTCATAACACACTCTTATTTGAAAAATAATTATTTCGTTTACCTTGCACGAAAATTTGACGGTTTTACGTTGAAAACGGTTTCAAACCAGTTTTCAAAGTAATATACGATTTACCCAATAACGGATTCTTGTCATTTTGTCGAACCTTGCACAGATTTGTAACGAGTAACAAAATCGACGAAATTGACAGAACAAATACAAGGAATTTTCTCTCCTTGCATACCAGATCGAATATACTTGCCCGATGTTCCTCTACTTTGCGTCGTTACTACCAAATACCCAATTTACTGGAAATTCCGTGAAACTTTCATTATGGGCTAATTCGATTTCATCACCGTTATAACACCGAGAGTCATTACACAGACTCATTTCGTTTTAAAACATGATTGTGAACCAAATTGTCTACTTTGCTCTTCATTTGTAAAGTCATGCTATGGAATCAGTATTTTCTTGTATTCACATAGTTTCTTTTAAATTTGTGACTTGCCTCATAAGAAATGAAAACGAAATTCCCAATTCAATGATTTGTTTCCTTTCAACAAAGAAGAAAGAAATTCCCAATTCAATGATTTGTTTCCTTTCAACAAAGAAGAAAGAGCTTTGTACCTAATTCACAAAATTCGCGCTGTGTTACATATGTTGTTACATATAATTTACTATACATTGCGTCATTGGTAGTAATGACGCAAAAATAAGAAACCATAGGACAAGCAATTACAGAGAGAGAAGAAAAAGGGCATTTCATTCTCTCTATTACTTTCAAATTCTTTGAAACTTGTGGTAATCTGCAAGTAATTAGACTATCAAGCATCTAAAATTGGTAATTTGTCATTCACGAGTTCATAGTGTTCTGTTTCTTGATAATCAATCATTTCGTATACCTTACACGAGATTTTTAACGGTTTTACACGTTGGGAATGGGTTCAAGCCCGTTTTCAATGTAATGTGCAATTGTTCACTTGTCACACTCTTTCTTGAAAATTGATTATTTCTTTTACCTTGCACGAAAATTTGACGGTTTTACGTTGGAAACGGTTTCGAACCCGTTTTCAATGAAATGTACATTGTAATTCATAGCGTTCTCTTTCTTGATAACCAATCATTTAGTACATCTTGCACCAAAATTTAACGGTTTTATACCACTGGGAACGTGTCATGTACGATTCACCCAGTAACTGATTTCTTTCTCCGATGTTACTCTACTTTGCGTCGTTACCGCCAAATACCCAATTTACCGTAAATTCAATGAAACTTCCAAAATTCTGCTAGTTCGATTTCAGCACCGTTATAATGCCGAGACTCATTACACAGACTTTGAAACCACAATCGTGAACCAAATTGTGCGATCCTAATTTGTAAAGTCATGCTGTAGAATCACTATGTTCTTGTATTATGCAGTTTCTTTTAAACTTGTGTGATTTGTGTCATCAGAAATGAAAACTAAATTCACATTTTTAATGATTTGTTTCCTTTCAACAAAGAAGAAAGAGCTCTCTACCAGATTAACAAAATTGCGGTGTGTGAAAACATTGCTTCATATAATTTACTATATTCTGCGTCATTGGTAGTAATGACGCAAAGATAAGAAACCATAGGACACGCAATTAGGATAGAGAAGAAAAAGGGCCTTTCATTTCTTCTATTACTTTCAAATAGTTTGGTACTTGTGGCAAACTGCAATCGACTATCAAGCATCTTATATTGGTCATGTATCATTCACTTGAATTCATAACACACTCTTTCTTGAAAATGAATTATTTCGTTTACCTTGCACGTAAATTTGACGGTTTTACTTTGGAAACTGTTTCAAACCCGTTTTCAATGTAATATACGATTTACCCAATAGGGGATTTTTGTCATTTTGTCTAACCTTGCACAGATTTCTAGCGAGTAACAAAATCGACGAAATCTACAGAACATATACAAGGAATTTTCTATCCTTGTATAACCACATCGAATATACTAGCAAGATGTTTCTCTTAGCGTCATTATTACCAAATACCCAATTTACTGGAAATTTAGTGAAACTTTCATGGGCTAATTCAATTTCATCAGCGTTATAATACTGATAGTCATTACACAGAGTAATTTCGTTTGAAAACATGATCGTGAACTCAATTTTCTACTTTGATCTTAATTTGTAAAGTCATGCTATAGAATCACTATTTCTAACTGGTGTCAACTGGTTTTAACTGGTCTCAACTGGTTTCAACTGGTTTCATCTGGACTCAACTGGTTTTAATTGGGTTCAACTGGTGTCAACTGGTTTTAACTGGTCTCAACTGTTCTCGACTGGTCTTAACTGTTTTTTTTTCTGGTTTCAAATGGTTTTAACTGGTCTCAACTGGTTGTACTAGTTTCAACTGGTTTTAACTGGTTTCATCTGGTTTCAACTAATTTGAAATGGTCTCAACTGGTTTCAACTGGTTTCATCTGGACTCAACTGGTTTTAATTGGGTTCAACTGGCCTTAACTGTTCTCGATTGGTCTTAACTGTTTTTTTCTGGTTTCAAATGGTTTTGACTGGTCTCAACTGGTTGTACTAGTTTCAACTGGTTTTAACTGGTTTCATCTGGTTTCAACTAATTTGAAATGGTCTCAACTGGTTTTAACTGGTTTCATCTGGACTCAACTGGTTTTAATTGGGTTCAACTGGTGTCAACTGGTTTTAACTGGTCTCAACTGTTCTCGACTGGTCTTAACTGTTTTTTTTTTTCTGGTTTCAAATGGTTTTAACTGGTCTCAACTGGTTGTACTAGTTTCAACTGGTTTTAACTGGTTTCATCTGGTTTCAACTAATTTGAAATGGTCTCAACTGGTTTCAACTGGTTTCATCTGGACTCAACTGGTTTTAATTGGTTTCAACTGGCCTTAACTGTTCTCGATTGGTCTTAACTGTTTTTTTCTGGTTTCAAATGGTTTTGACTGGTCTCAACTGGTTGTACTAGTTTCATCTGGTTTCAACTAATTTGAAATGGTCTCAACTGGTTTTAACTGGTTTCATCTGATCTCAACTACTTTTAATTGGTTTCATCTGGTTTCAACTGGTCTCAACTTGCTTTAACTGGTTTGAACTGGTCTCAACTGGTTTTAACTGGGTTCAACTGATTTCAACTGGTTTGAACTGGTCTCAACTAGTTTCAATTGGTTTCATCTGATTTCAACTGGTTTGAACTGGTCTCAACTTTTTTTAACTGGTTTAAACTGGTTTGAACTGGTTTCATCTGGTTTCAACTGGTTTCAACTGCTCTCAATTGGTTTTAACTGGTTTCATCTGGTTTCAACTGGTCTCAACTTGTTTTAACTGGTTTAAA
The DNA here is from genome assembly GCF_040938485.1 of Diadema antillarum. Taxonomy (NCBI): domain Eukaryota; kingdom Metazoa; phylum Echinodermata; class Echinoidea; order Diadematoida; family Diadematidae; genus Diadema; species Diadema antillarum. The sequence goes on from NW_027272726.1 coordinate 22,350, forward strand.
CTGGTTTGAACTGGTTTGAACTGCTCTCAACTGGTTTTAACTGGTTTCATCTGGTTTGAACTGGTCTCAACTTGTTTTAACTGGTTTGAACTGGTTTCAATTGATTTTAATTGGGTTCATCCGGTTTGAACGGGTTTGATCTGGTCTCAACAGGTTTTAATTGGGTTCAACTGATTTCAACTGGTTTGAACTGGTCTCAACTAGTTTGAACTGGTTTCATCTGATATCAACTGGTTTAAACTGGTCTCAACTTTTTTTAACTGGTTTCAACTGGTTTGAACTCGTTTCATCTGGTTTCAACTGGTTTGAACTGCTCTCAAACTGGTTTTAACTGGTTTTCAACTGGTCTCAACTGATTTGGACTGGTTTTCAGATGGCCTCAACCGGTTTGAACTGGGTTCAACTGGTCTCAGCTGGTTTTAAACTGGTTTTGAACTGGTTTGTACTAGTTTTCAACTGCTTTTTACTGGTTTCATCTGGTTTTAACTAATCTGAAAGGGTCTAAACTGGTTTCAATTGGGTTCATCTGGACTCAACTGGTTTTAATTGGGTTCAACTGGTGTCAACTGGTTTCAACTGGTCTCAACTGGTTTTAACTGGCCTCAACTGCTCTCGACTGGTCTTTACTGTTTTTTTCTGGTTTCAAATGGTTTTACCTGGTCTCAACTGGTTTTTAACTGGTTTTCATCTGGTTTCAAACTGGTCTCAACTTGCTTTAACTGGTTTGAACTGGTCTCAACTGGATTTAACTGGGGTTCAACTGATTTCAACTGGTTTGAACTGGTCTCAACTAGTTTCAATTGGTTTCATCTGATTTTCAACTGGTTTGAACTGGTCTCAACTTTTTTTAACTGGTTTAAACTGGTTTGAACTGGTTTTCATCTGGTTTCAACTGGTTTGAACTGCTCTCAACTGGTTTTAACTGGTTTCATCTGGTTTCAACTAGTCTCAACTTCTTTTGAATGGTTTAAACTGGTTTGAACTGGTTTCATCTGGTTTCAACTGGTTTGAACTGCTCTCAACTGGTTTTTAACTGGTTTTATCTGGTTTTAACTGGTCTCAACTTGTTTTTAACTGGTTTGAACTGGTCTCAACTGATTTTTAATTTGGTTCATCCGGTTTTGAACGGGTTTGAACTGGTCTCAACAGGTTTTTAATTGGGTTCAACTGATTTCAATTGGGTTGAACTGGTCTCAACTAGTTTGAACTGGTTTCATCTGATATCAACTGGTTTAAACTGGTCTCATTTTTTTTAACTGGTTTTCAACTGGTTTGAACTCGATTCATCTGGTTTCAACTGGTTTTGAAACTGCTCTCAACTGGTTTTTAACTGGTTTCAACTGGTCTCAACTAATTTGGACTGGTTTTCAGCTGGCCTCAACTGGTTTGAACTGGTTTCAACTGGTCTCAGCTGGCCTCAACTGATTTGAACTGGGTTCAGCTGGTCTCAGCTGGTTTGAACTGGTTTGAACTGGTCTCAACTGGTCTTAACTGCTTTTTTCCGGGTTTTCAAATGGTTTTTAACTGATCTCAACTGGTTGTTTCTAGTTTTCAACTGCTTTTTTACTGGTTTTCATCTGGTTTTAACTAATTTGAAAGGGTCTCAACTGGTTTTCAATTGGTTTCATCTGGACTCAACTGGTTTTAATTGGGTTCAACTGGTGTCAACTGGTTTTAACTGGTCTCAACTGGTTTTCAACTGGCTTCAACTGTTTCTCGACTGGTCTTAACTGTTTTTTTTCTGGTTTCAAATGGTTTTTACCTGGTCTCAACTGGTTGTACTAGTTTCAACTGGTTTTAACTGGTTTCATCTGGTTTCAACTGGTCTCAACTTGCTTTAACTGGTTTGAAACTGGTCTCAACTGGTTTTTAACTGGGTTCAAAAGATTTCAACTGGTTTGAACTGGTCTCAACTAGTTTCAATTGGTTTTCATCTGATTTTCAACTGGTTTGAACTGGTCTCAACTTTTTTTTAACTGGTTTAAACTGGTTTGAACTGGTTTCATCTGGTTTCAACTGGTTTGAACTGCTCTCAACTGGTTTTAACTGGTGTCATCTGGTTTCAACTAGTCTCAACTTGTTTTTAACTGGTTTAAACTGGTTTGAACTGGTTTCATCTGGTTTCAACTGGTTTGAACTGATCTCAACTGGATTTAACTGGTTTCATCTGGTTTTTAACTGGTTTCATCTCGTTTTAACTGGTCTCAACTTGTTTTAACTGGTTTGAACTGGTCTCAACTGATTTTAATTGGGTTCTTCCGGTTTGAACGGGTTTTGATCTGGTCTCAACAGGTTTTAATTGGGTTCAACTGATTTCAACTGGTTTGAACTGGTCTCAACTAGTTGAACTGGTTTCATCTGATATCAACTGGTTTAAACTGGTCTATAACTTTTTTAAACTGGTTTCAACTGGTTTGAACTCGTTTCATTTGGTTTCAACTGGTTTGAACTGCTCTCAACTGGTTTTAACTGGTTTCAACTGGTCTCAACTTTTGAATTGGTCTCAACTGGTTTCAACTGGTCTCAACTGATTTGGACTGGTTTCAGCTGGCCTCAACTGGATTGAACTGGTTTCAACTGGTCTCAGCTGGCCTCAACTGGTTTGAACTGGGTTCAACTGGTCTGAACTGGTCTTAACTGCTTTTTTTCCGGGTTTCAAATTTTTTTATCTGATCTCAACTGGTTGTATTAGTTTCAACTGGTTTTTACTGGTTTCATCTGGTTTTAACTAATTTGAAAGGGTCTCAACTGGTTTCAATTGGTTTCATCTGGACTCAACTGGTTTTAATTGGGTTCAACTGGTGTCAACTGGTTTTAACTGGTCTCAACTGGTTTCAACTGGACTCAACTGTTCTCACCTGGTCTTAACTGTTTTTTTTTTCTGCTTTCAAATGGTTTAACCTGGTCTCAACTGGTTGTACTAGTTTCAACTGGTTTTAACTGGTTTCATCTGGTTTCAACTGGTCTCAGCTGGCCTCAACTGGTTTGAACTGGGTTCAACTGGTCTCAGCTGGTTTGAACTGGTTTGAACTGGTCTTAACTGCTTTTTTTCCGGGTTTCAAATGGTTTTACCTGGTCTCAACTGGTTGTACTAGTTTCAACTGGTTTTAACTGGTTTCATCTGGTTTCAACTGGTCTCAACTTGCTTTAACTGGTTTGAACTGGTCTCAACTGGTTTTAACTGGGTTCAACTGATTTCAACTGGTTTGAACTGGTCTCAACTAGTTTCAATTGGTTTCATCTGATTTCAACTGGTTTGAACTGGTCTCAACTTTTTTTAACTGCTTTAAACTGGTTTGAACTGGTTTCATCTGGTTTCAACTGGTTTGAACTGCTCTCAACTGGTTTTAACTGGTTTCATCTGGTTTCAACTAGTTTGAACTGCTCTCAACTGGTTTTAACTGGTTTCATCTGGTTTTAACTGGTCTCAACTTGTTTTGACTGGTTTGAACTGGTCTCAACTGATTTTAATTGGGTTCATCCGGTTTGACCGGGTTTGATCTGGTCTCAACAGGTTTTAATTGGGTTCAACTGATTTCAACTGGTTTGAACTGGTCTCAACTAGTTTGAACTGGTTTCATCTGATATCAACTGGTTTAAACTGGTCTCAACTTTTTTTAACTGGTTTCAACTGGTTTGAACTCGTTTCATCTGGTTTCAACTGGTTTGAACTGCTCTCAACTGGTTTTAACTGGTTTCAACTGGTCTGAACTGATTTGGACTGGTTTCAGCTGGCCTCAACTGGTTTGAACTGGTTTCAACTGGTCTCAGCTGGCCTCAACTGGTTTGAACTGGGTTCACCTGGTCTCAGCTGGTTTTAACTGGTTTAAACTGGTCTCAACTGGTCTTAACTGCTTTTTTTCCGGGTTTCAAATGGTTTTAACTGATCTCAACTGGTTGTACTAGTTTCAACTGGTTTTTACTGGTTTCATCTGGTTTTAACTAATTTGAAAGGGTCTCAACTGGTTTCAATTGGTTTCATCTGGACTCAACTGGTTTTAATTGGGTTCAACTGGTGTCAACTGGTTTTAACTGGTCTCAACTGGTTTCAACTGGCCTCAACTGTTCTCGACTGGTCTTAACTGTTTTTTTTTCTGGTTTCAAATGGTTTTACCTGGTCTCAACTGGTTGTACTAGTTTCAACTGGTTTTAACTGGTTTCATCTGGTTTCAACTGGTCTCAACTTGCTTTAACTGGTTTGTTAGATAGAGACCGTACAAGACATGGTGGCGGTGTGGCTGTATATATTTCCAAAAGATTCAACTATAAAATAAGAGACGATTTGAATTCATCTATTTTAGAATGCCTTTGGTTTGAATAGAATTATCCAAATAAGCCTTCCATCCTTGTAGGGGAATTTTACAGACCTCCGAATTCTCACGCTGATTTCTTTGACGAATTAGAGAGGACTTTGGGCTCTGCTCTCTCGGAACATATGAGTTGTACAGTATTATATTAGGTGATTTCAATTGTAATTATATGCCACACCAACATGATGTGAATGCCGAAAAAGTTATGTTTTATACAAATATGTACGGACCAAGTCAGTTACAAATACTGCTTCTACTTTTACTGCTTTTACTTTAATTGATTTGATATTTGTATCAAAGAACTTTACAGTGAATGGGGAATATTTGAGACTAGCATTAGTGATCATTATTTGGTATATGCTATTCGGGACTTCAGTGCAAAGATCCATCAAAAATCTGAATGTGCGTAATTTCGCTCATTAATAAATCTTAATGAGGAGGAATTTTATAGTGATTTGAGAAGTGCTCCGTGGCAGGTCATAAAAGATATAGACGACGTTGATGATACGTGGGATATGTGGTTGACTCTTTTCAATAATGTTGTCAACAAGCATATACCTTTGCGCAAAAAGCGGATAAGAAAACATGCATGTCCATGGATATCTAATGAGGTTGTTAAGCTCATGACGGAACGTGATAAAGTTCTCAAAGCTCCTAAAACTAACAACAGCAATGATCTTTGGAATACCTATAAATGTCTAAAACACAAAGTTACTCATCTCATGAGAATAAGAAAAAAACAGTATAACACTGACCAAATTTTACAAAATCGTAACAGCAGTAAAAAAATGTGGAAGAGCTTGAGAGAATTTACGCCTAAATCATCACTCATTTCTCCCAATACCATAAAGGTTGATGATGCAGAAGTATCGGACAACGCAATTATTGCTGAAGCATTCAACAATTTTTTCATATCTAATGCTACTAAAATTACAAAAGATCTGCAGAGAAATACTTCTCAAATGATATTAGATGAGGACAAAGGCTTTGTTCCTTCTCATTCTCAATTTAAATTAAGTATGATAACGAGAGATTTTGTATTTAGACAGTTCGAGCTTCTTGGCATAGATAAAGCAACCGGAGAAGGTCACATCGGCTACAAACTTTTAAAGATGACAAAGAATGTTATTGCAGAATCTCTTTGCGATATCATTAACAAATCCCTGTCTACGGGAGGTGTTCCACATGAATGGAAAAAGGCTCTTGTAGTACCAATATTCAAAGCAGGAGATATTTTTTCGTTGAATAACTATCGCCCCATTTCAATCTTACCAACAGTGAGTAAAATTATCGAAAGGACCGTACATCAACAACTGAGCGAATTCATGAATGCGAATGATTTACTACACCCTAATCAATCTGGTTTCAGACCATTTCATTCCACATCAACTGCTCTTGCAAAACTTGTGAATCAGTGGTCTTTGAATATAGATAATCAAATTTCTGGAGTTGAATTCATAGATCTTCGGAAGGCATTTGACGAACCTTGCACAGATTTGTAACGAGTAACAAAATCGACGAAATCGACAGAACAAATACCAGGAATTTTCTCTCCTTGCATGCCAGATCGATGTTTCTCTACTTTGCGTCGTTACTATCAAATACCCAATTTACTGGAAATTTCGTGAAACTTTCATTATGGGCTAATTCGATTTCATCACCGTTATAACACCGAGAGTCATTACACAGACTCATTTCGTTTTAAAACATGATTGTGAACCAAATTGTCTACTTTGATCTTAATTTGTAAAGTCATGCTATAGCATTTTCTTGTATTCACGCAGTTTCTTTTAAACTTGTGAATTGCGTCATAAGAAAGGAAAACGAAATTCCCAATTCAATGATTTGTTTCCTTTCAACAAAGAGGGAAGAGCTCTCTTCCAGATTTACAAAATTCGCGGTGAATGAAAACATTGCTACATATAATTTGCTATATTTTATGTCATTGGTAGTAATGACGCAAAGATAAGAAACCCTACGACACGCAATTAAAAGGATAGAGAAGAAAAAAAGGCCTTTCATTCGTTCTATTACTTTCAAATACTTTGGTACTTGTGGCAAACTACAATAGACTATCAAGCATCTTATATTGGTCATCTATCATTCACCTGAATTCCTAACACACTCTTTCTTGAAAATTGATTATTTCTCTTACCTTGCACGAAAATTTGACGGTTTTACGTTGGGAACGGTTTCGAACCCGTTTTCAATGTAATGTACGATTTACCCAATAACGGATTTTGTCTAACCTTGCACAGATTTCTAGCGAGTAACAAAATCGACGAAATCAACAGAACAAATACAAGGAATTTTCTCTCCTTGTATAACACATGGAATATACTTGCCCGATGTTTCTCTACTTTGCGTCGTTTGCTACCAAATACCAAATTTACTTGAAATTAAGTGAAACTTTCATTATGAGCTAATTCGATTTCATCACCGTTATAACACCGAGAGTCATTACACAGACTCATCTCGTTTTAAAACATGATTGTGAACCAAATTATCTACTTTGATCTTAATTTGTAAAGTTATGCTATAGAATCACTATTTTCTTGTATTCACGCAGTTTCTTTTAAACTTGTGAATTGCGTCATAAGAAATGAAAACGAAATTCCCAATTCAATTATTTGTTTCCTTTCAACAAAGAGGGAAGAGCTCTCTACCAGATGAAATTCGTGGTGAATGAAAACATTGCTACATATAATTTACTTTATTTTACGTCATTGGTAGTAATGACGCAAAGAGAAGACACCCTACGACACGCAATTAAAGGATAGAGAAGAAAAAAAGGCCTTTCTATTACTATTACTTTCTTCTTTCTATTACTATCACGTTCTATTACTTTCAAATACTTTGGTTCTTGTGGCAAACTACAATTCATAACACACTCTTATTTAAAAAAATAATAATTTCGTTTACTTGCACGAAAATTTGACGGTTTTACGTTGAAAACGGTTTCAAACCCGTTTTCAAAGTAATGTACGATTTACTCAATAACGGATTTTTGTAATTTTGTCGAACCTTGCACAGATTTGTAACGAGTAACAAAATCGACGAAATCGACAGAACAAATACCAGGAATTTTCTCTCCTTGCATACCAGATCGAATATACTTGTCCGATGTTTCTCTACTTTGCGTCGTTACTATCAAATACCCAATTTACTGGAAATTCCGTGAAACTTTCATTATGGGCTAATTCGATTTCATCACCGTTATAACACCGAGAGTCATTACACAGACTCATTTCGTTTTAAAACATGATTGTGAACCAAATTATCTACTTTGATCTTAATTTGTAAAGTGATGCTATATAGCATTTTCTTGTATTCACGCAGTTTCTTTTAAACTTGTGAATTGCGTCATAAGAAAGGAAAACGAAATTCCCAATTCAATGATTTGTTTCCTTTCAACAAAGAGGGAAGAGCTCTCTTCCAGATTTACAAAATTCGCGGTGAATGAAAACATTGCTACATATAATTTGCTATATTTTATGTCATTGGTAGTAATGACGCAAAGATAAGAAACCCTACGACACGCAATTAAAGGATAGAGAAGAAAAAAAGGCCTTTCATTCGTTCTATTACTTTCAAATACTTTGGTACTTGTGGCAAACTACAATAGACTATCAAGCATCTTATATTGGTCATCTATCATTCACCTGAATTCCTAACACACTCTTTCTTGAAAATTGAATATTTCTCTTACCTTGCACGAAAATTTGACGGTTTTACGTTGGGAACGGTTTCGAACCCGTTTTCAATGTAATGTACGATTTACCCAATAACGGATTTTGTCTAACCTTGCACAGATTTCTAGCGAGTAACAAAATCGACGAAATCAACAGAACAAATACAAGGAATTTTCTCTCCTTGTATAACACATGGAATATACTTGCCCGATGTTTCTCTACTTTGCGTCGTTTGCTACCAAATACCAAATTTACTTGAAATTAAGTGAAACTTTCATTATGAGCTAATTCGATTTCATCACCGTTATAACACCGAGAGTCATTACACAGACTCATCTCGTTTTAAAACATGATTGTGAACCAAATTATCTACTTTGATCTTAATTTGTAAAGTTATGCTATAGAATCACTATTTTCTTGTATTTACGCAGTTTCATTTAAACTTGTGAATTGCGTCATAAGAAATGAAAACGAAATTCAAAATTTGTTTCCTTTCAACAAAGAGCTTTGTAATAAATTCACAAAATTCGCGCTTTGTTACATGTGTCGTTACATATAATTCACTATACATTGCGTCATTTTAAGTAATGACGCAAAGATAAGAAACCATAGGACACGCAATTAAAGATAGAGAAGAAAAAGGGCATTTCATTCGCTCTATTACTTTAAAATTCTTTGGTACTTGTGGCAAACTGGAAGTAATTAGACTATCAAGCATCTAAAATTGGTCATTTGTCATTCAGGAATTCATAACGTTCCCTTTTTTGATAATCAATTTTTTCGTATACCTTGCCCGAAATTTTAACGGTTTTACACGTTTTGAATGGGTTCAAGCCCGTTTTCAATGTAATGTACAATTGTTCATTTGTCATTCACTTGAATTCATAGCGTTCTCTTTCTTGATAACCAATTATCTAGTGCACCTTGCACGAAAATTTAACGGTTTTATACCATTGGGAACAGGTTCAAGCCCGATTTCAATGTCATGTACGATTCACCCAGTAACGGATTTCTTTCTCCGATGTTTCTCTACTTTGCGTCGTTACTGCCAAATACCCAATTTACCGTAAATTCAATGAAATTCGAAAATTGTGCTAATTCGATTTCAGCACCGTTATAATGCCGACACTCATTACACAGACTTTGAAACCATGATCGTGAACCAAATTGTCTGATCTCTATTTGTCATGCTATAGAATCACTATTTTCTTGTATTCATGCAGTTTCTTTTAAACTTCTGATTTGCGTCATAAGAAATGAAAACAAAATTTACATTTTTAATGATTTGTTTCCTTTCAAGAAAGAAGAAAGAGCTTTTCTACCAGATTCACATAATTCGCGGTGTGTGAAAACATTGTTACATATAATTTACTATACATTGCGTTATTGGTTGTAATGACGCAAAGATAAGAAACCATAGGACACGCAATTAAAGGATAGAGAAGAAAAAAGGCATTTCATTCGTTCTATTACTTTCAAATACTTTAGTACTTGTGGCAAACGGCAATAGACTATCATGCATCTTACATTGGTCATTTATCATTTACTTGAATTCACAGCGCAGTCTTTCTTGAAAATTAATTATTTCGTTTACGTTGCACGAAAAATTGACGCTTTTACGTTGGAAATGTTTTTTTTTATTTCAACGTAATGTACGATTTACCTAATAACTTATTTTTGTTTTGTCGAACCTTGCACAGATTTCTAGCAAGTAACAAAATCGACGAAATCGACAAAACAAATACAAGGAATTTTCTCTCCTTGGATACCAGATCGAATATACTTGTCCGATGTTTCTCTACTTTGCGTCGTTACTACCAAATACCCAATTTACTGGAAATTCCGTGAAACTTTCATTATGGGCTAATTCGATTTCATCTTCCGTTATAACACCGAGAGTCATTACACGGACTCATTTCGTTTTAAAACATGATTGTGAACCAAATTGTCTACTTTGATCTTAATTTGTAAAGTCATGCTATAGAATCAGTATTTTCTTGTATTTACGCAGTTTCATTTAAACTTGTGAATTTCGTCATAAGAAATGAAAACGAATTTCAAAATTTGTTTCCTTTCAACAAAGAGCTTTGTAATAAATTCACAAAATTCGCGCTTTGTTACATATGTCGTTACATATAATTCACTATACATTGCGTCATTTTAAGTAATGACGCAAAGATAAGAAACCGCAGGACACGGAATCAAAGATAGAGAAGAAAAAGGGCATTTCATTCGCTCTATTACTTTCAAATTCTTTGGTATTTGTGGCAAACTGCAAGTAATTAGATTATCAAGCATCTAAAATTGGTAATTTGTTATTCACGAATTCATAGCGTTCTCTTTCTTGATAATCAATTATTTTAGTACCTTGCACGAAATTTTAACGGTTTTACACGTTGGGAACGGGTTCAAGCCCGTTTTCAATGTAATGTACAGCTGTCACTTGTTATTCGCTTGAATTCATAGCGTTCTCTTTCTTGATAACCAACTATTTAGTACACCTTGCACGAACATTTAGCGGTTTTACACATTGGGAACGGGTTTAAGCCCGATTTCAATGCCATGTACGATTCACCCAGTACGGATTTCTTTCTCCGATGTTTCTTTATTTTGCGTCGTTACTGCCAAAGGCCTTTCATTCGTTCTATTACTTTCAAATACTTTGGTACTTGTGGCAAACTGCAATAGACTATCAAGCATCTTATATTGGCCATTTATCATTCATTTCAATTCATAACACACTCTTATTTGAAAAATAATTATTTCGTTTACCTTGCACGAAAATTTGACGGTTTTACGTTGAAAACGGTTTCAAACCAGTTTTCAAAGTAATATACGATTTACCCAATAACGGATTCTTGTCATTTTGTCGAACCTTGCACAGATTTGTAACGAGTAACAAAATCGACGAAATTGACAGAACAAATACAAGGAATTTTCTCTCCTTGCATACCAGATCGAATATACTTGCCCGATGTTCCTCTACTTTGCGTCGTTACTACCAAATACCCAATTTACTGGAAATTCCGTGAAACTTTCATTATGGGCTAATTCGATTTCATCACCGTTATAACACCGAGAGTCATTACACAGACTCATTTCGTTTTAAAACATGATTGTGAACCAAATTGTCTACTTTGCTCTTCATTTGTAAAGTCATGCTATGGAATCAGTATTTTCTTGTATTCACATAGTTTCTTTTAAATTTGTGACTTGCCTCATAAGAAATGAAAACGAAATTCCCAATTCAATGATTTGTTTCCTTTCAACAAAGAAGAAAGAAATTCCCAATTCAATGATTTGTTTCCTTTCAACAAAGAAGAAAGAGCTTTGTACCTAATTCACAAAATTCGCGCTGTGTTACATATGTTGTTACATATAATTTACTATACATTGCGTCATTGGTAGTAATGACGCAAAAATAAGAAACCATAGGACAAGCAATTACAGAGAGAGAAGAAAAAGGGCATTTCATTCTCTCTATTACTTTCAAATTCTTTGAAACTTGTGGCAATCTGCAAGTAATTAGACTATCAAGCATCTAAAATTGGTAATTTGTCATTCACGAGTTCATAGTGTTCTGTTTCTTGATAATCAATCATTTCGTATACCTTGCACGAGATTTTTAACGGTTTTACACGTTGGGAATGGGTTCAAGCCCGTTTTCAATGTAATGTGCAATTGTTCACTTGTCACACTCTTTCTTGAAAATTGATTATTTCTTTTACCTTGCACGAAAATTTGACGGTTTTACGTTGGAAACGGTTTCGAACCCGTTTTCAATGAAATGTACATTGTAATTCATAGCGTTCTCTTTCTTGATAACCAATCATTTAGTACATCTTGCACCAAAATTTAACGGTTTTATACCACTGGGAACGTGTCATGTACGATTCACCCAGTAACTGATTTCTTTCTCCGATGTTACTCTACTTTGCGTCGTTACCGCCAAATACCCAATTTACCGTAAATTCAATGAAACTTCCAAAATTCTGCTAGTTCGATTTCAGCACCGTTATAATGCCGAGACTCATTACACAGACTTTGAAACCACAATCGTGAACCAAATTGTGCGATCCTAATTTGTAAAGTCATGCTGTAGAATCACTATGTTCTTGTATTATGCAGTTTCTTTTAAACTTGTGTGATTTGTGTCATCAGAAATGAAAACTAAATTCACATTTTTAATGATTTGTTTCCTTTCAACAAAGAAGAAAGAGCTCTCTACCAGATTAACAAAATTGCGGTGTGTGAAAACATTGCTTCATATAATTTACTATATTCTGCGTCATTGGTAGTAATGACGCAAAGATAAGAAACCATAGGACACGCAATTAGGATAGAGAAGAAAAAGGGCCTTTCATTTCTTCTATTACTTTCAAATAGTTTGGTACTTGTGGCAAACTGCAATCGACTATCAAGCATCTTATATTGGTCATGTATCATTCACTTGAATTCATAACACACTCTTTCTTGAAAATGAATTATTTCGTTTACCTTGCACGTAAATTTGACGGTTTTACTTTGGAAACTGTTTCAAACCCGTTTTCAATGTAATATACGATTTACCCAATAGGGGATTTTTGTCATTTTGTCTAACCTTGCACAGATTTCTAGCGAGTAACAAAATCGACGAAATCTACAGAACATATACAAGGAATTTTCTATCCTTGTATAACCACATCGAATATACTAGCAAGATGTTTCTCTTAGCGTCATTATTACCAAATACCCAATTTACTGGAAATTTAGTGAAACTTTCATGGGCTAATTCAATTTCATCAGCGTTATAATACTGATAGTCATTACACAGAGTAATTTCGTTTGAAAACATGATCGTGAACTCAATTTTCTACTTTGATCTTAATTTGTAAAGTCATGCTATAGAATCACTATTTCTAACTGGTGTCAACTGGTTTTAACTGGTCTCAACTGGTTTCAACTGGTTTCATCTGGACTCAACTGGTTTTAATTGGGTTCAACTGGTGTCAACTGGTTTTAACTGGTCTCAACTGTTCTCGACTGGTCTTAACTGTTTTTTTTTTCTGGTTTCAAATGGTTTTAACTGGTCTCAACTGGTTGTACTAGTTTCAACTGGTTTTAACTGGTTTCATCTGGTTTCAACTAATTTGAAATGGTCTCAACTGGTTTCAACTGGTTTCATCTGGACTCAACTGGTTTTAATTGGGTTCAACTGGCCTTAACTGTTCTCGATTGGTCTTAACTGTTTTTTTCTGGTTTCAAATGGTTTTGACTGGTCTCAACTGGTTGTACTAGTTTCAACTGGTTTTAACTGGTTTCATCTGGTTTCAACTAATTTGAAATGGTCTCAACTGGTTTTAACTGGTTTCATCTGGACTCAACTGGTTTTAATTGGGTTCAACTGGTGTCAACTGGTTTTAACTGGTCTCAACTGTTCTCGACTGGTCTTAACTGTTTTTTTTTTCTGGTTTCAAATGGTTTTAACTGGTCTCAACTGGTTGTACTAGTTTCAACTGGTTTTAACTGGTTTCATCTGGTTTCAACTAATTTGAAATGGTCTCAACTGGTTTCAACTGGTTTCATCTGGACTCAACTGGTTTTAATTGGTTTCAACTGGCCTTAACTGTTCTCGATTGGTCTTAACTGTTTTTTTCTGGTTTCAAATGGTTTTGACTGGTCTCAACTGGTTGTACTAGTTTCATCTGGTTTCAACTAATTTGAAATGGTCTCAACTGGTTTTAACTGGTTTCATCTGATCTCAACTACTTTTAATTGGTTTCATCTGGTTTCAACTGGTCTCAACTTGCTTTAACTGGTTTGAACTGGTCTCAACTGGTTTTAACTGGGTTCAACTGATTTCAACTGGTTTGAACTGGTCTCAACTAGTTTCAATTGGTTTCATCTGATTTCAACTGGTTTGAACTGGTCTCAACTTTTTTTAACTGGTTTAAACTGGTTTGAACTGGTTTCATCTGGTTTCAACTGGTTTCAACTGCTCTCAATTGGTTTTAACTGGTTTCATCTGGTTTCAACTGGTCTCAACTTGTTTTAACTGGTTTAAACTGGTTTGAACTGGTTTCATCTGGTTTCAACTGGTTTGAACTGCTCTCAACTGGTTTTAACTGGTTTCATCTGGTTTGAACTGGTCTCAACTTGTTTTAACTGGTTTGAACTGGTTTCAATTGATTTTAATTGGGTTCATCCGGTTTGAACGGGTTTGATCTGGTCTCAACAGGTTTTAATTGGGTTCAACTGATTTCAACTCGTTTGAACTGGTCTCAACTAGTTTGAACTGGTTTCATCTGATATCAACTGGTTTAAACTGGTCTCAACTTTTTTTAACTGGTTTCAACTGGTTTGAACTCGTTTCATCTGGTTTCAACTGGTTTGAACTGCTCTCAACTGGTTTTAACTGGTTTCAACTGGTCTCAACTGATTTGGACTGGTTTCAGATGGCCTCAACCGGTTTGAACTGGGTTCAACTGGTCTCAGCTGGTTTTAACTGGTTTGAACTGGTTGTACTAGTTTCAACTGCTTTTTACTGGTTTCATCTGGTTTTAACTAATCTGAAAGGGTCTAAACTGGTTTCAATTGGGTTCATCTGGACTCAACTGGTTTTAATTGGGTTCAACTGGTGTCAACTGGTTTCAACTGGTCTCAACTGGTTTTAACTGGCCTCAACTGCTCTCGACTGGTCTTTACTGTTTTTTCTGGTTTCAAATGGTTTTACCTGGTCTCAACTGGTTTTAACTGGTTTCATCTGGTTTCAACTGGTCTCAACTTGCTTTAACTGGTTTGAACTGGTCTCAACTGGATTTAACTGGGTTCAACTGATTTCAACTGGTTTGAACTGGTCTCAACTAGTTTCAATTGGTTTCATCTGATTTCAACTGGTTTGAACTGGTCTCAACTTTTTTTAACTGGTTTAAACTGGTTTGAACTGGTTTCATCTGGTTTCAACTGGTTTGAACTGCTCTCAACTGGTTTTAACTGGTTTCATCTGGTTTCAACTAGTCTCAACTTCTTTTGAATGGTTTAAACTGGTTTGAACTGGTTTCATCTGGTTTCAACTGGTTTGAACTGCTCTCAACTGGTTTTAACTGGTTTTATCTGGTTTTAACTGGTCTCAACTTGTTTTAACTGGTTTGAACTGGTCTCAACTGATTTTAATTTGGTTCATCCGGTTTGAACGGGTTTGAACTGGTCTCAACAGGTTTTAATTGGGTTCAACTGATTTCAATTGGGTTGAACTGGTCTCAACTAGTTTGAACTGGTTTCATCTGATATCAACTGGTTTAAACTGGTCTCATTTTTTTAACTGGTTTCAACTGGTTTGAACTCGATTCATCTGGTTTCAACTGGTTTGAACTGCTCTCAACTGGTTTTAACTGGTTTCAACTGGTCTCAACTAATTTGGACTGGTTTCAGCTGGCCTCAACTGGTTTGAACTGGTTTCAACTGGTCTCAGCTGGCCTCAACTGATTTGAACTGGGTTCAGCTGGTCTCAGCTGGTTTGAACTGGTTTGAACTGGTCTCAACTGGTCTTAACTGCTTTTTTTCCGGGTTTCAAATGGTTTTAACTGATCTCAACTGGTTGTTCTAGTTTCAACTGCTTTTTACTGGTTTCATCTGGTTTTAACTAATTTGAAAGGGTCTCAACTGGTTTCAATTGGTTTCATCTGGACTCAACTGGTTTTAATTGGGTTCAACTGGTGTCAACTGGTTTTAACTGGTCTCAACTGGTTTCAACTGGCTTCAACTGTTCTCGACTGGTCTTAACTGTTTTTTTTCTGGTTTCAAATGGTTTTACCTGGTCTCAACTGGTTGTACTAGTTTCAACTGGTTTTAACTGGTTTCATCTGGTTTCAACTGGTCTCAACTTGCTTTAACTGGTTTGAACTGGTCTCAACTGGTTTTAACTGGGTTCAAAAGATTTCAACTGGTTTGAACTGGTCTCAACTAGTTTCAATTGGTTTCATCTGATTTCAACTGGTTTGAACTGGTCTCAACTTTTTTTAACTGGTTTAAACTGGTTTGAACTGGTTTCATCTGGTTTCAACTGGTTTGAACTGCTCTCAACTGGTTTTAACTGGTGTCATCTGGTTTCAACTAGTCTCAACTTGTTTTAACTGGTTTAAACTGGTTTGAACTGGTTTCATCTGGTTTCAACTGGTTTGAACTGATCTCAACTGGATTTAACTGGTTTCATCTGGTTTTAACTGGTTTCATCTCGTTTTAACTGGTCTCAACTTGTTTTAACTGGTTTGAACTGGTCTCAACTGATTTTAATTGGGTTCTTCCGGTTTGAACGGGTTTGATCTGGTCTCAACAGGTTTTAATTGGGTTCAACTGATTTCAACTGGTTTGAACTGGTCTCAACTAGTTTGAACTGGTTTCATCTGATATCAACTGGTTTAAACTGGTCTCAACTTTTTTAAACTGGTTTCAACTGGTTTGAACTCGTTTCATTTGGTTTCAACTGGTTTGAACTGCTCTCAACTGGTTTTAACTGGTTTCAACTGGTCTCAACTTTTGAATTGGTCTCAACTGGTTTTAACTGGTTTCAACTGGTCTCAACTGATTTGGACTGGTTTCAGCTGGCCTCAACTGGATTGAACTGGTTTCAACTGGTCTCAGCTGGCCTCAACTGGTTTGAACTGGGTTCAACTGGTCTGAACTGGTCTTAACTGCTTTTTTTCCGGGTTTCAAATTTTTTTATCTGATCTCAACTGGTTGTATTAGTTTCAACTGGTTTTTACTGGTTTCATCTGGTTTTAACTAATTTGAAAGGGTCTCAACTGGTTTCAATTGGTTTCATCTGGACTCAACTGGTTTTAATTGGGTTCAACTGGTGTCAACTGGTTTTAACTGGTCTCAACTGGTTTCAACTGGACTCAACTGTTCTCACCTGGTCTTAACTGTTTTTTTTTCTGCTTTCAAATGGTTTAACCTGGTCTCAACTGGTTGTACTAGTTTCAACTGGTTTTAACTGGTTTCATCTGGTTTCAAATGGTCTCAGCTGGCCTCAACTGGTTTGAACTGGGTTCAACTGGTCTCAGCTGGTTTGAACTGGTTTGAACTGGTCTTAACTGCTTTTTTTCCGGGTTTCAAATGGTTTTACCTGGTCTCAACTGGTTGTACTAGTTTCAACTGGTTTTAACTGGTTTCATCTTGTTTCAACTGGTCTCAACTTGCTTTAACTGGTTTGAACTGGTCTCAACTGGTTTTAACTGGGTTCAACTGATTTCAACTGGTTTGAACTGGTCTCAACTAGTTTCAATTGGTTTCATCTGATTTCAACTGGTTTGAACTGGTCTCAACTTTTTTTAACTGCTTTAAACTGGTTTGAACTGGTTTCATCTGGTTTCAACTGGTTTGAACTGCTCTCAACTGGTTTTAACTGGTTTCATCTGGTTTCAACTAGTTTGAACTGCTCTCAACTGGTTTTAACTGGTTTCATCTGGTTTTAACTGGTCTCAACTTGTTTTGACTGGTTTGAACTGGTCTCAACTGATTTTAATTGGGTTCATCCGGTTTGAACGGGTTTGATCTGGTCTCAACAGGTTTTAATTGGGTTCAACTGATTTCAACTGGTTTGAACTGGTCTCAACTAGTTTGAACTGGTTTCATCTGATATCAACTGGTTTAAACTGGTCTCAACTTTTTTTAACTGGTTTCAACTGGTTTGAACTCGTTTCATCTGGTTTCAACTGGTTTGAACTGCTCTCAACTGGTTTTAACTGGTTTCAACTGGTCTGAACTGATTTGGACTGGTTTCAGCTGGCCTCAACTAGTTTGAACTGGTTTCAACTGGTCTCAGCTGGCCTCAACTGGTTTGAACTGGGTTCACCTGGTCTCAGCTGGTTTTAACTGGTTTAAACTGGTCTCAACTGGTCTTAACTGCTTTTTTTCCGGGTTTCAAATGGTTTTAACTGATCTCAACTGGTTGTACTAGTTTCAACTGGTTTTTACTGGTTTCATCTGGTTTTAACTAATTTGAAAGGGTCTCAACTGGTTTCAATTGGTTTCATCTGGACTCAACTGGTTTTAATTGGGTTCAACTGGTGTCAACTGGTTTTAACTGGTCTCAACTGGTTTCAACTGGCCTCAACTGTTCTCGACTGGTCTTAACTGTTTTTTTTCTGGTTTCAAATGGTTTTACCTGGTCTCAACTGGTTGTACTAGTTTCAACTGGTTTTAACTGGTTTCATCTGGTTTCAACTGGTCTCAACTTGCTTTAACTGGTTTGTTAGATAGAGACCGTACAAGACATGGTGGCGGTGTGGCTGTATATATTTCCAAAAGATTCAACTATAAAATAAGAGACGATTTGAATTCATCTATTTTAGAATGCCTTTGGTTTGAATAGAATTATCCAAATAAGCCTTCCATCCTTGTAGGGGAATTTTACAGACCTCCGAATTCTCACGCTGATTTCTTTGACGAATTAGAGAGGACTTTGGGCTCTGCTCTCTCGGAACATATGAGTTGTACAGTATTATATTAGGTGATTTCAATTGTAATTATATGCCACACCAACATGATGTGAATGCCGAAAAAGTTATGTTTTATACAAATATGTACGGACCAAGTCAGTTACAAATACTGCTTCTACTTTTACTGCTTTTACTTTAATTGATTTGATATTTGTATCAAAGAACTTTACAGTGAATGGGGAATATTTGAGACTAGCATTAGTGATCATTATTTGGTATATGCTATTCGGGACTTCAGTGCAAAGATCCATCAAAAATCTGAATGTGCGTAATTTCGCTCATTAATAAATCTTAATGAGGAGGAATTTTATAGTGATTTGAGAAGTGCTCCGTGGCAGGTCATAAAAGATATAGACGACGTTGATGATACGTGGGATATGTGGTTGACTCTTTTCAATAATGTTGTCAACAAGCATATACCTTTGCGCAAAAAGCGGATAAGAAAACATGCATGTCCATGGATATCTAATGAGGTTGTTAAGCTCATGACGGAACGTGATAAAGTTCTCAAAGCTCCTAAAACTAACAACAGCAATGATCTTTGGAATACCTATAAATGTCTAAAACACAAAGTTACTCATCTCATGAGAATAAGAAAAAAACAGTATAACACTGACCAAATTTTACAAAATCGTAACAGCAGTAAAAAAATGTGGAAGAGCTTGAGAGAATTTACGCCTAAATCATCACTCATTTCTCCCAATACCATAAAGGTTGATGATGCAGAAGTATCGGACAACGCAATTATTGCTGAAGCATTCAACAATTTTTTCATATCTAATGCTACTAAAATTACAAAAGATCTGCAGAGAAATACTTCTCAAATGATATTAGATGAGGACAAAGGCTTTGTTCCTTCTCATTCTCAATTTAAATTAAGTATGATAACGAGAGATTTTGTATTTAGACAGTTCGAGCTTCTTGGCATAGATAAAGCAACCGGAGAAGGTCACATCGGCTACAAACTTTTAAAGATGACAAAGAATGTTATTGCAGAATCTCTTTGCGATATCATTAACAAATCCCTGTCTACGGGAGGTGTTCCACATGAATGGAAAAAGGCTCTTGTAGTACCAATATTCAAAGCAGGAGATATTTTTTCGTTGAATAACTATCGCCCCATTTCAATCTTACCAACAGTGAGTAAAATTATCGAAAGGACCGTACATCAACAACTGAGCGAATTCATGAATGCGAATGATTTACTACACCCTAATCAATCTGGTTTCAGACCATTTCATTCCACATCAACTGCTCTTGCAAAACTTGTGAATCAGTGGTCTTTGAATATAGATAATCAAATTTCTGGAGTTGAATTCATAGATCTTCGGAAGGCATTTGACGAACCTTGCACAGATTTGTAACGAGTAACAAAATCGACGAAATCGACAGAACAAATACCAGGAATTTTCTCTCCTTGCATGCCAGATCGATGTTTCTCTACTTTGCGTCGTTACTATCAAATACCCAATTTACTGGAAATTTCGTGAAACTTTCATTATGGGCTAATTCGATTTCATCACCGTTATAACACCGAGAGTCATTACACAGACTCATTTCGTTTTAAAACATGATTGTGAACCAAATTGTCTACTTTGATCTTAATTTGTAAAGTCATGCTATAGCATTTTCTTGTATTCACGCAGTTTCTTTTAAACTTGTGAATTGCGTCATAAGAAAGGAAAACGAAATTCCCAATTCAATGATTTGTTTCCTTTCAACAAAGAGGGAAGAGCTCTCTTCCAGATTTACAAAATTCGCGGTGAATGAAAACATTGCTACATATAATTTGCTATATTTTATGTCATTGGTAGTAATGACGCAAAGATAAGAAACCCTACGACACGCAATTAAAAGGATAGAGAAGAAAAAAAGGCCTTTCATTCGTTCTATTACTTTCAAATACTTTGGTACTTGTGGCAAACTACAATAGACTATCAAGCATCTTATATTGGTCATCTATCATTCACCTGAATTCCTAACACACTCTTTCTTGAAAATTGATTATTTCTCTTACCTTGCACGAAAATTTGACGGTTTTACGTTGGGAACGGTTTCGAACCCGTTTTCAATGTAATGTACGATTTACCCAATAACGGATTTTGTCTAACCTTGCACAGATTTCTAGCGAGTAACAAAATCGACGAAATCAACAGAACAAATACAAGGAATTTTCTCTCCTTGTATAACACATGGAATATACTTGCCCGATGTTTCTCTACTTTGCGTCGTTTGCTACCAAATACCAAATTTACTTGAAATTAAGTGAAACTTTCATTATGAGCTAATTCGATTTCATCACCGTTATAACACCGAGAGTCATTACACAGACTCATCTCGTTTTAAAACATGATTGTGAACCAAATTATCTACTTTGATCTTAATTTGTAAAGTTATGCTATAGAATCACTATTTTCTTGTATTCACGCAGTTTCTTTTAAACTTGTGAATTGCGTCATAAGAAATGAAAACGAAATTCCCAATTCAATGATTTGTTTCCTTTCAACAAAGAGGGAAGAGCTCTCTACCAGATGAAATTCGTGGTGAATGAAAACATTGCTACATATAATTTACTTTATTTTACGTCATTGGTAGTAATGACGCAAAGAGAAGACACCCTACGACACGCAATTAAAGGATAGAGAAGAAAAAAAGGCCTTTCTATTACTATTACTTTCTTCTTTCTATTACTATCACGTTCTATTACTTTCAAATACTTTGGTTCTTGTGGCAAACTACAATTCATAACACACTCTTATTTAAAAAAATAATAATTTCGTTTACTTGCACGAAAATTTGACGGTTTTACGTTGAAAACGGTTTCAAACCCGTTTTCAAAGTAATGTACGATTTACTCAATAACGGATTTTTGTAATTTTGTCGAACCTTGCACAGATTTGTAACGAGTAACAAAATCGACGAAATCGACAGAACAAATACCAGGAATTTTCTCTCCTTGCATACCAGATCGAATATACTTGTCCGATGTTTCTCTACTTTGCGTCGTTACTATCAAATACCCAATTTACTGGAAATTCCGTGAAACTTTCATTATGGGCTAATTCGATTTCATCACCGTTATAACACCGAGAGTCATTACACAGACTCATTTCGTTTTAAAACATGATTGTGAACCAAATTGTCTACTTTGATCTTAATTTGTAAAGTCATGCTATATAGCATTTTCTTGTATTCACGCAGTTTCTTTTAAACTTGTGAATTGCGTCATAAGAAAGGAAAACGAAATTCCCAATTCAATGATTTGTTTCCTTTCAACAAAGAGGGAAGAGCTCTCTTCCAGATTTACAAAATTCGCGGTGAATGAAAACATTGCTACATATAATTTGCTATATTTTATGTCATTGGTAGTAATGACGCAAAGATAAGAAACCCTACGACACGCAATTAAAGGATAGAGAAGAAAAAAAGGCCTTTCATTCGTTCTATTACTTTCAAATACTTTGGTACTTGTGGCAAACTACAATAGACTATCAAGCATCTTATATTGGTCATCTATCATTCACCTGAATTCCTAACACACTCTTTCTTGAAAATTGAATATTTCTCTTACCTTGCACGAAAATTTGACGGTTTTACGTTGGGAACGGTTTCGAACCCGTTTTCAATGTAATGTACGATTTACCCAATAACGGATTTTGTCTAACCTTGCACAGATTTCTAGCGAGTAACAAAATCGACGAAATCAACAGAACAAATACAAGGAATTTTCTCTCCTTGTATAACACATGGAATATACTTGCCCGATGTTTCTCTACTTTGCGTCGTTTGCTACCAAATACCAAATTTACTTGAAATTAAGTGAAACTTTCATTATGAGCTAATTCGATTTCATCACCGTTATAACACCGAGAGTCATTACACAGACTCATCTCGTTTTAAAACATGATTGTGAACCAAATTATCTACTTTGATCTTAATTTGTAAAGTTATGCTATAGAATCACTATTTTCTTGTATTTACGCAGTTTCATTTAAACTTGTGAATTGCGTCATAAGAAATGAAAACGAAATTCAAAATTTGTTTCCTTTCAACAAAGAGCTTTGTAATAAATTCACAAAATTCGCGCTTTGTTACATGTGTCGTTACATATAATTCACTATACATTGCGTCATTTTAAGTAATGACGCAAAGATAAGAAACCATAGGACACGCAATTAAAGATAGAGAAGAAAAAGGGCATTTCATTCGCTCTATTACTTTAAAATTCTTTGGTACTTGTGGCAAACTGGAAGTAATTAGACTATCAAGCATCTAAAATTGGTCATTTGTCATTCAGGAATTCATAACGTTCCCTTTTTTGATAATCAATTTTTTCGTATACCTTGCCCGAAATTTTAACGGTTTTACACGTTTTGAATGGGTTCAAGCCCGTTTTCAATGTAATGTACAATTGTTCATTTGTCATTCACTTGAATTCATAGCGTTCTCTTTCTTGATAACCAATTATCTAGTGCACCTTGCACGAAAATTTAACGGTTTTATACCATTGGGAACAGGTTCAAGCCCGATTTCAATGTCATGTACGATTCACCCAGTAACGGATTTCTTTCTCCGATGTTTCTCTACTTTGCGTCGTTACTGCCAAATACCCAATTTACCGTAAATTCAATGAAATTCGAAAATTGTGCTAATTCGATTTCAGCACCGTTATAATGCCGACACTCATTACACAGACTTTGAAACCATGATCGTGAACCAAATTGTCTGATCTCTATTTGTCATGCTATAGAATCACTATTTTCTTGTATTCATGCAGTTTCTTTTAAACTTCTGATTTGCGTCATAAGAAATGAAAACAAAATTTACATTTTTAATGATTTGTTTCCTTTCAAGAAAGAAGAAAGAGCTTTTCTACCAGATTCACATAATTCGCGGTGTGTGAAAACATTGTTACATATAATTTACTATACATTGCGTTATTGGTTGTAATGACGCAAAGATAAGAAACCATAGGACACGCAATTAAAGGATAGAGAAGAAAAAAGGCATTTCATTCGTTCTATTACTTTCAAATACTTTAGTACTTGTGGCAAACGGCAATAGACTATCATGCATCTTACATTGGTCATTTATCATTTACTTGAATTCACAGCGCAGTCTTTCTTGAAAATTAATTATTTCGTTTACGTTGCACGAAAAATTGACGCTTTTACGTTGGAAATGTTTTTTTTTATTTCAACGTAATGTACGATTTACCTAATAACTTATTTTTGTTTTGTCGAACCTTGCACAGATTTCTAGCAAGTAACAAAATCGACGAAATCGACAAAACAAATACAAGGAATTTTCTCTCCTTGGATACCAGATCGAATATACTTGTCCGATGTTTCTCTACTTTGCGTCGTTACTACCAAATACCCAATTTACTGGAAATTCCGTGAAACTTTCATTATGGGCTAATTCGATTTCATCTTCCGTTATAACACCGAGAGTCATTACACGGACTCATTTCGTTTTAAAACATGATTGTGAACCAAATTGTCTACTTTGATCTTAATTTGTAAAGTCATGCTATAGAATCAGTATTTTCTTGTATTTACGCAGTTTCATTTAAACTTGTGAATTTCGTCATAAGAAATGAAAACGAATTTCAAAATTTGTTTCCTTTCAACAAAGAGCTTTGTAATAAATTCACAAAATTCGCGCTTTGTTACATATGTCGTTACATATAATTCACTATACATTGCGTCATTTTAAGTAATGACGCAAAGATAAGAAACCGCAGGACACGGAATCAAAGATAGAGAAGAAAAAGGGCATTTCATTCGCTCTATTACTTTCAAATTCTTTGGTATTTGTGGCAAACTGCAAGTAATTAGATTATCAAGCATCTAAAATTGGTAATTTGTTATTCACGAATTCATAGCGTTCTCTTTCTTGATAATCAATTATTTTAGTACCTTGCACGAAATTTTAACGGTTTTACACGTTGGGAACGGGTTCAAGCCCGTTTTCAATGTAATGTACAGCTGTCACTTGTTATTCGCTTGAATTCATAGCGTTCTCTTTCTTGATAACCAACTATTTAGTACACCTTGCACGAACATTTAGCGGTTTTACACATTGGGAACGGGTTTAAGCCCGATTTCAATGCCATGTACGATTCACCCAGTACGGATTTCTTTCTCCGATGTTTCTTTATTTTGCGTCGTTACTGCCAAAGGCCTTTCATTCGTTCTATTACTTTCAAATACTTTGGTACTTGTGGCAAACTGCAATAGACTATCAAGCATCTTATATTGGCCATTTATCATTCATTTCAATTCATAACACACTCTTATTTGAAAAATAATTATTTCGTTTACCTTGCACGAAAATTTGACGGTTTTACGTTGAAAACGGTTTCAAACCAGTTTTCAAAGTAATATACGATTTACCCAATAACGGATTCTTGTCATTTTGTCGAACCTTGCACAGATTTGTAACGAGTAACAAAATCGACGAAATTGACAGAACAAATACAAGGAATTTTCTCTCCTTGCATACCAGATCGAATATACTTGCCCGATGTTCCTCTACTTTGCGTCGTTACTACCAAATACCCAATTTACTGGAAATTCCGTGAAACTTTCATTATGGGCTAATTCGATTTCATCACCGTTATAACACCGAGAGTCATTACACAGACTCATTTCGTTTTAAAACATGATTGTGAACCAAATTGTCTACTTTGCTCTTCATTTGTAAAGTCATGCTATGGAATCAGTATTTTCTTGTATTCACATAGTTTCTTTTAAATTTGTGACTT